>NC_056737.1:1166416305-1166433714 GCF_019279795.1 Protopterus annectens | reverse complement strand
AAAACAAAAAAGGGGGTTAAAAACCTCATTCATTCCTTATTAGGCCCATCATTGAATATAATGCACATCAAGGATCAGAGAGGTTATAGTCCAACCTCATTCATTCCTTATTAGGCCCATCATTGAATATAATGCACAGCAAGGATCAGAGAGGTTACAGTCCAACCTCATTCATTCCATATTAAGTCCATCATTGAATATAATACACAGCAAGGATCAGAGAGGTTACAGTCCAACCTCATTCATTCTTTATTAGGCCATCATTGAATATAATGCATATCAAGTATCAGAGAGGTTATAGTCCAACCTCATTCATTCCTTATTAGGCCCATCATTGAATATAATGCACAGCAAGGATCAGAGAGGTTATATTCCAACCTTATTCATTCCTTATTAGGCCCATAATTGAATATAATGCACATCAATGATCAGAGAGGTTATAGTCCAACCTCATTCATTCCTTATTAGGCCCATCACTGAATATAATGCACAGCAAGGATCAGAGAGGTTAGAGTCCAACCTTATTCATTCCTTATTAGTCCCATCATTGAATATAATGCACATCAAGGATCAGAGAGGTTATAGTCCAACCTCATTCATTCCTTATTAGGCCCATCATTGAATATAATGTACAGCAAAGATCAGAGAGGTTACAGTCCAACCTCATTCATTCCTTATTAGGCCCATCATTGAATATAATGCACAGCAAGGTTCAGAGAGGTTATAGTCCAACCTTATTCATTCCTTATTAGGCCCATCATTGAATATAATGCACATCAAGGATAGGAGAGGTTATGTTCCAACCTCATTCATTCCTTATTAGGCCCATCATTGAATGTAATGCACAGCAAAGATCAGAGAGGTTATAGTCCAACCTCATTCTTTCCTTATTAGGCCCATCATTGAATATAATGCACATCAAGGATCAGAGAGGTTATAGTCCAACCTTATTCTTTCCTTATTAGGCCCATCATTGAATATAATGCACACCAAGGATCAGAGAGGTTATAGTCCAACCTTATTCATTCCTTATTAGCCCATCATTGAATATAATCCACATCAAGGATCAGAGAGGTTGTAGTCCAACCTCATTCAATCCTTACTAGGCCCATCATTGAATATAATGCACATCAAGGATCAGAAAGGTTATAGTCCAACCTCATTCATTCCTTACTAGGCCCATCATTGAATATAATGCACAGCAAGGATCAGAGAGGTTATAGTCCAACCTCATTCAGTCCTTATTAAGTCCATCATTGAATATAATGCACAGCAAGGATCAGAGAGGTTACAGTCCAACCTCATTCATTCTTTATTAGGCCCATCATTGAATATAATGCATATCAAGTATCAGAGAGGTTATAGTCCAACCTCATTCATTCCTTATTAGGCCCATCATTGAATATAATGCACAGCAAGGATCAGAGAGGTTATATTCCAACCTTATTCATTCCTTATTAGGCCCATAATTGAGTATAATGCACATCAATGATCAGAGAGGTTATAGTCCAACCTCATTCATTCCTTATTAGGCCCATCACTGAATATAATGCACAGCAAGGATCAGAGAGGTTAGAGTCCAACCTTATCCATTGCTTATTAGACCCATCATTGAATATAATGCACATCAAGGATCAGAGAGGTTATAGTCCAACCTTATTCATTCCTTATTAGGCCCATCATTAAATATAATGCACATCAAGGATCAGAGAGGTTATAGTCCAACCTCATTCATTCCTTATTAGGCCCATCATTGAATATAATGCACATCAAGGATCAGAGAGGTTATAGTCCAACCTCATTCATTCCTTATTAGGCCCATCATTGAATATAATGCACAGCAAGGATCAGAGAGGTTATAGTCTAACCTCATTCATTCCTTATTAGGCCCATCATTGAATATAATGCACAGCAAGGATCAGAGAGGTTATAGTCCAACCTCATTCATTCCTTATTAGGCCCATCATTGAATATAATGCACATCAAGGATCAGAGAGGTTATAGTCCAACCTCATTCATTCCTTATTAGGCCCATCATTGAATATAATGCACAGCAAGGATCAGAGAGGTTATAGTCCAACCTCATTCATTCCTTATTAGGCCCATCATTGAATATAATGCACATCAAGGATCAGAGAGGTTATAGTCCAACCTCATTCATTCCTTATTAGGCCCATCATTGAATATAATGCACATCAAGGATCAGAGAGGTTATAGTCCAACCTCATTCATTCCTTATTAGGCCCATCATTGAATATAATGCACATCAAGGATCAGAGAGGTTATAGTCCAACCTCATTCATTCCTTATTAGGCCCATCATTGAATATAATGCACATCAAGGATAGGAGAGGTTATAGTCCAACCTCATTCATTCCTTACTATGCCCATCATTGAATAGAATGCACAGCAAAGATCAGAGAGGTTATAGTCCAACTTCATTATTTCCTTATTAGGCCCATCATTGAATATAATGCACATCAAGGATCAGAGAGGTTATAGTCCAACCTTATTCATTCCTTATTAGGCCCATCATTGAATATAATGCACATCAAGGATCAGAGAGGTTATAGTCCAACCTCATTCATTCCTTATTAGGCCCATCACTGAATATAATGCACATCAAGGATCAGAGAGGTTATAGTCCAACCTCATTCATTCCTTATTAGGCCCATCATTGAATATAATGCACATCAAGGATCAGAGAGGTTATAGTCCAACCTCATTCATTCCTTATTAGGCCCATCATTGAATATAATGCACAGCAAGGATGATCAGAGGTCATAGTCCAACCTCATTCATTCCTTATTAGGCCCATCATTGAATATAATGCACATCAAGGATCAGAGAGGTTATAGTCCAACCTCATTCATTCCTTATTAGGCCCATCATTGAATATAATGCACATCAAGGATCAGAGAGGTTATAGTCCAACCTCATTCATTCCTTATTAGGCCCATCATTGAATATAATGCACAGCAAGGATCAGAGAGGTTATAGTCCAACCTCATTCATTCCTTATTAGGCCCATCATTGAATATAATGCACATCAAGGATCAGAGAGGTTATAGTCCAACCTCATTCATTCCTTATTAGGCCCATCATTGAATATAATGCACATCAAGGATCAGAGAGGTTATAGTCCAACCTCATTCATTCCTTATTAGGCCCATCATTGAATATAATGCACATCAAGGATCAGAGAGGTTATAGTCCAACCTCATTCATTCCTTATTAGGCCCATCATTGAATATAATGCACAGCAAGGATCAGAGAGGTTATAGTCCAACCTCATTCATTCCTTATTAGGCCCATCATTGAATATAATGCACATCAAGGATCAGAGAGGTTATAGTCCAACCTCATTCATTCCTTATTAGGCCCATCATTGAATATAATGCACAGCAAGGATCAGAGAGGTTATAGTCCAACCTCATTCATTCCTTATTAGGCCCATCATTGAATATAATGCACATCAAGGATCAGAGAGGTTATAGTCCAACCTCATTCATTCCTTATTAGGCCCATCATTGAATATAATGCACAGCAAGGATCAGAGAGGTTATAGTCCAACCTCATTCATTCCTTATTAGGCCCATCATTGAATATAATGCACAGCAAGGATCAGAGAGGTTATAGTCCAACCTCATTCATTCCTTATTAGGCCCATCATTGAATATAATGCACATCAAGGATCAGAGAGGTTATAGTCCAACCTCATTCATTCCTTATTAGGCCCATCATTGAATATAATGCACATCAAGGATCAGAGAGGTTATAGTCCAACCTCATTCATTCCTTATTAGGCCCATCATTGAATATAATGCACAGCAAGGATCAGAGAGGTTATAGTCCAACCTTATTCATTCCTTATTAGGCCCATCATTGAATATAATGCACATCAAGGATCAGAGAGGTTATAGTCCAACCACATTCATTCCTTATTAGGCCCATCATTGAATATAATGCACATCAAAGATCAGAGAGGTTATAGTCCAACCTCATTCATTCCTTATTAGGCCCATCATTGAATATAATGCACATCAAAGATCAGAGGTTACAGTCCAACCTCATTCTTTCCTTATTAGGCCCATCATTGAATATAATGCACAGCAAGGATCAGAGAGGTTAGAGTCCAACCTTATTCATTCCTTATTAGTCCCATCATTGAATATAATGCACATCAAGGATCAGAGAGGTTATAGTCCAACCTCATTCATTCCTTATTAGGCCCATCATTGAATATAATGCACATCAAGGATCAGAGAGGTTATAGTCCAACCTCATTCATTCCTTATTAGGCCCATCATTGAATATAATGCACATCAAGGATCAGAGAGGTTATAGTCCAACCTCATTCATTCCTTATTAGGCCCATCATTGAATATAATGCACAGCAAGGATCAGAGAGGTTATAGTCCAACCTCATTCATTCCTTATTAGGCCCATCATTGAATATAATGCACAGCAAGGATCAGAGAGGTTATAGTCCAACCTCATTCATTCCTTATTAGGCCCATCATTGAATGTAATGCACAGCAAGGATCAGAGAGGTTATAGTCCAACCTCATTCATTCCTTATTAGGCCCATCATCGAATATAATGCACAGCAAGGATCAGAAAGGTTATAGTCCAACCTCATTCATTCCTTATTAGGCCCATCACTGAATATAATGCACAGCAAGGATCAGAGAGATTATAGTCCAACCTCATTCATTCTTTATTAGGCCCATCATTGAATATAATGCACAGCAAGGATCAGAGAGGTCATAGTCCAACCTCATTCATTCCTTATTAGGCCCATCATTGAATATAATGCACATCAAGGATCAGAGAGGTTATAGTCCAATCTCATTCATTCCTTATTAGATCCATCATTGAATATAATGCACAGCAAGGATCAGAGAGGTTATAGTCCAACCTTATCCATTGCTTATTAGACCCATCATTGAATATAATGCACATCAAGGATCAGAGAGGTTATAGTCCAACCTTATTCATTCCTTATTAGGCCCATCATTAAATATAATGCACATTAGTCCAACCTTATTCATTCCTTATTAGGCCCATCATTGAATATAATGCACATCAAGGATCAGAGAGGTTATAGGCCAACCTCATTCATTCCTTATTAGACCCATCATTGAATATAATGCACATCAAGGATCAGAGAGGTTGTTGTCCAACCTCATTCATTCCTTATTAGGCCCATCATTGAATATAATGCACATCAAGGATCAGAAAGGTTATAGTCCAACCTCATTCATTCCTTACTAGGCCCATCATTGAATATAATGCACAGCAAGGATCAGAGAGGTTACAGTCCAACCTCATTCATTCCATATTAAGTCCATCATTGAATATAATACACAGCAAGGATCAGAGAGGTTACAGTCCAACCTCATTCATTCTTTATTAGGCCATCATTGAATATAATGCTTATCAAGTATCAGAGAGGTTATAGTCCAACCTCATTCATTCCTTATTAGGCCCATCATTGAATATAATGCACAGCAAGGATCAGAGAGGTTATATTCCAAACTTATTCATTCCTTATTAGGCCCATAATTGAATATAATGCACATCAATGATCAGAGAGGTTATAGTCCAACCTCATTCATTCCTTATTAGGCCCATCACTGAATATAATGCACAGCAAGGATCAGAGAGGTTAGAGTCCAAACTTATTCATTCCTTATTAGTCGCATCATTGAATATAATGCACATCAAGGATCAGAGAGGTTATAGTCCAACCTCATTCATTCCTTATTAGGCCCATCATTGAATATAATGTACAGCAAAGATCAGAGAGGTTACAGTCCAACCTCATTCATTCCTTATTAGGCCCATCATTGAATATAATGCACAGCAAGGTTCAGAGAGGTTATAGTCCAACCTTATTCATTCCTTCTTAGGCCCATCGTTGAATATAATGTACATCAAGGATCAGAGAGGTTATAGTCCAACCACATCCATTCCTTATTAGGCCCATCATTGAATATAATGCACATCAAAGATCAGAGAGGTTATAGTCCAACCTCATTCATTCCTTATTAGGCCCATCATTGAATATAATGTACATCAAGGATCAGAGAGGTTATAGTCCAACCACATCCATTCCTTATTAGGCCCATCATTGAATATAATGCACATCAAAGATCAGAGAGGTTATAGTCCAACCTCATTCATTCCTTATTAGGCCCATCATTGAATATAATGCACATCATGGATAGGAGAGGTTATGTTCCAACCTCATTCATTCCTTATTAGGCCCATCATTGAATATAATGCACAGCAAAGATCAGAGAGGTTACAGTCCAACCTCATTCTTTCCTTATTAGGCCCATCATTGAATATAATGCACAGCAAGGATAGGACAGCTTATGTTCCAACCTCATTCATTCCTTATTAGGCCCATCATTGAATGTAATGCACAGCAAAGATCAGAGAGGTTATAGTCCAACCTCATTCTTTCCTTATTAGGCCCATCATTGAATATAATGCACATCAAGGATCAGAGAGGTTATAGTCCAACCTTATTCATTCCTTATTAGGCCCATCATTGAATATAATGCACACCAAGGATCAGAGAGGTTATAGTCCAACCTTATTCATTCCTTATTAGCCCATCATTGAATATAATCCACATCAAGGATCAGAGAGGTTGTAGTCCAACCTCATTAATTCCTTATTAGGCCCATCATTGAATATAATGCACATCAAGGATCAGAAAGGTTATAGTCCAACCTCATTCATTCCTTACTAGGCCCATCATTGAATATAATGCACAGCAAGGATCAGAGAGGTTATAGTCCAACCTCATTCAGTCCTTATTAAGTCCATCATTGAATATAATGCACAGCAAGGATCAGAGAGGTTACAGTCCAACCTCATTCATTCTTTATTAGGCCCATCATTGAATATAATGCATATCAAGTATCAGAGAGGTTATAGTCCAACCTCATTCATTCCTTATTAGGCCCATCATTGAATATAATGCACAGCAAGGATCAGAGAGGTTATATTCCAACCTTATTCATTCCTTATTAGGCCCATAATTGAGTATAATGCACATCAATGATCAGAGAGGTTATAGTCCAACCTCATTCATTCCTTATTAGGCCCATCACTGAATATAATGCACAGCAAGGATCAGAGAGGTTAGAGTCCAACCTTATTCATTCCTTATTAGTCCCATCATTGAATATAATGCACATCAAGGATCAGAGAGGTTATAGTCCAACCTCATCCATTCCTTATTAGGCCCATCATTGAATATAATGTACAGCAAAGAACAGAGAGGTTACAGTCCAACCTCATTCATTCCTTATTAGGCCCATCATTGAATATAATGCACAGCAAGGTTCAGAGAGGTTATAGTCCAACCTTATTCATTCCTTCTTAGGCCCATCGTGGAATATAATGTACATCAAGGATCAGAGAGGTTATAGTCCAACCACATCCATTCCTTATTAGGCCCATCATTGAATATAATGCACATCAAAGATCAGAGAGGTTATAGTCCAACCTCATTCATTCCTTATTAGGCCCATCATTGAATATAATGCACATCAAAGATCAGAGAAGTTATAGTCCAACCTCATTCATTCCTTATTAGGCCCATCATTGAATATAATGCACAGCAAAGATCATAGAGGTTATAGTTCCTCCTCATTCATTCCTTGTGAGGCCCATCATTGAATATAATGCACAGCAAGGATCAGAGAGGTTATAGTCCATCCTCATTCATTCCTTATTAGGCCCGTCTTTGAATATAATGCACATCAAGTACCAGAGAGGCTATAGTCCAACCTCATTCATTCCTTATTAGGCCCATCATTGAATATAATGCACATCAAGGATCTGAGAGGTTATAGTCCAACCTCATTAATTTTTTATTAGGCCCATCATTGAATATAATGCACAGCAAGGATCAGAGAGGATATAGTCCAACCTCATTCATTCCTTATTAGTCCCATCATTGAATATAATGCAAAGCAAGGATCAGAGAGGATATAGTCCAACTTTATTCATTCCTTATTAGGCCCATCATTGAATATAATGCACATCAGGGATCAGTGAGGTTATAGTCCTACCTTATTCATTCCATATTAGGCCCATCACTGAATATAATGCACATCAAGGATCAGACAGGTTATAGTCCAACCTCATTCATTTTTTATTAGGCTCATCATTGAATATAATGCACATCAAGGATCAGAGAGGTTATAGTCCAACCTCATTCATTCCTTATTAGGCCCATCATTGAATATAATGCACATCGGGAATCAGTGAGGTTATAGTCCAACCTTATTCATTCCTTATTAGGCCCATAACTGAATATAATGCAAATCAAGGATCAGCGAGGTTATAGTCCAACCTCATTCATTATTTATTAGGCCCATCATTGAATATAATGCACATCAAGGATCAGAGAGGTTATAGTCCAACCTCATTCATTCCTTATTAAGTCCATCATTGAATATAATGCACAGCAAGGATCAGAGAGGTTACAGTCCAACCTCATTCATTCCTTAGTAGGCCCATCATTGAATATAATGCACAGCAAGGATCAGAAAGGTTATAGTCCAACCACATCCATTCCTTATTAGGTCCATCATTGAATATAATGCATATCAATGATCAGAGAGGTTATAGTCCAACCTCATTCATTCCTTATTAGGCCCATCATTGAATATAATGCACAGCAAGGATCAGAGAGGTTATAGCCCAACCTCATTGTTTCCTTATTAGGCCCATCATTGAATATAATGCACAGCAAGGATCATAGAGGTTATAGTCCAACCTCATTCATTCCTTATTAGGCCCATCATTGAATGTAATGCACAGCAAGGATCAGAGAGGTTATAGTCCAACCTCATTCATTCCTTACTAGGCTCATCATTGAATAAAATGCTCAGCAACGCTCAGAGAGGTTATAGTCCAACCTTATTCATTCCTTATTAGGCCCATCCTTGAATATAATGCACAGCAAGGATCAGAGAGGTTATAGTCCATCCTCATTCATTCCTTATTAGGCCCACCATTGAATATAACGTAAATCAAGTATCGGAGAGGTTATAGTCCAACCTCATTCATTCCTTATTAGGCCCATCATTGAATATAATGCACATCAAGGATCAGAGAGGTTATAGTCCAACCTCATTCATTCCTTATTAGGCCCATCATTGAATATAATGCAAAGCAAGGATCAGAGAAGTTATAGTCCAACCTTATTCATTCCTTATTAGGCCCATCATTGAATATAATGCACATCAAGGATCAGAGAGGTTATAGTCCAACCTCATTCATTCCTTACTAGGCCCATCATTGAATAAAATGCTCAGCAAGGGTCAGAGAGGTTATAGTCCAACCACATTCATTCCTTATCAGGCCCATCATTGAATATAATGCACAGCAAGTATCATAGAGGTTATAGTCCAACCTCATTCATTCCTTATTAGATCCATCATTGAATATAATGCACAGCAAGGCTCAGAGAGCTTATAGTCCAACCTTATTCATTCCTTATTAGGCCCATCATTGAATATAATGCACAGCAAGGATCAGAGAGGTTATAGTCCATCCTCATTCATTCCTTATTAGGCCCATCACTGAATATAATGCACATCAAGTATCAGAGAGGTTATAGTCCAACCTCATTCATTCCTTATTAGGCCCATCATTGAATATAATGCACATCAAGGATCAGAGAGGTTATAGTCCAACCTCATTCATTCCTTATTAGGCCCATCATTGAATATAATGCACATCAAGTATCAGAGAGGTTATAGTCCAACCTCATTCATTCCTTATTAGGCCCATCATTGAATATAATGCACATCAATGATCAGAGAGGTTATAGTCCAACCTCATTCATTCCTTATTAGGCCCATCATTGAATGTAATGCACAGCAAGGATCAGAGAGGTTACAGTCCTACCTCATTCATTCCTTATTAGGCCCATCATTGAATGTAATGCACATCAAGGATCAGAGAGGTTATAGTCTAACCTGATTCATTCCTTATTAGGCCCATCATTGAATATAATGCACATCAGGGATCAGTGACGTTATAGTCCAACCTTATTCATTCCTTATTAGGCCCATCATTGAATATAATGCACATCAAAAATCAGAGAGGTTATAGTCTAACCTCATTCATTCCTTATTAGGCCCATCATTGAATATAATGCACAGCAAGGATCAGAGAGGTTATAGTCCAACCTCATTCATTCCTTATTAGGCCCATCATTGAATATAATGCACAGCAAGGATCAAAGAGGTTATAGTCCAACCTCATTCATTCCTTATTAGGCCCATCATTGAATGTAATGCACAGCAAGGATCAGAGAGGTTATAGTCCAACCTCATTCATTCCTTATTAGGCCCGTCATCGAATATAATGCACAGCAAGGATCAGAAAGGTTATAGTCCAACCTCATTCATTCCTTATTAGGCCCATCACTGAATATAATGCACAGCAAGGATCAGAGAGATTATAGTCCAACCTCATTCATTCTTTATTAGGCCCATCATTGAATATAATGCACAGCAAGGATCAGAGAGGTCATAGTCCAACCTCATTCATTCCTTATTAGGCCCATCATTGAATATAATGCACATCAAGGATCAGAGAGGTTATAGTCCAATTTCATTCATTCCTTATTAGGTCCATCATTGAATATAATGCAAAGCAAGGATCAGAGAGGTTATAGTCCAACCTTATCCATTGCTTATTAGACCCATCATTGAATATAATGCACATCAAAGATCAGAGAGGTTATAGTCCAACCATATTCATTCCGTATTAGGCCCATCATTAAATATAATGCACATTAGTCCAACCTTATTCATTCCTTATTAGGCCCATCATTGAATATAATGCACATCAAGGATCAGAGAAGTTATAGGCCATCCTCATTCATTCCTTATTAGACCCATCATTGAATATAATGCACATCAAGGATCAGAGAGGTTATATTCCAACCTTATTCATTCCTTATTAGGCCCATAATTGAATATAATGCACATCAATGATCATAGAGGTTATAGTCCAACCTCATTCATTCCTTATTAGGCCCATCACTGAATATAATGCACATCAAGGATCAGAGAGGTTATAGTCCTACCTCATTCATTCCTTATTAGGCCCATCATTGAATATAATGCAAAGCAAGAATCAGAGAGGTTACAGTCCAACCTTATTCATTCCTTATTAGGCCCATCATTGAATATAATGCACATCAGGGATCAGTGACGTTATAGTCCAACCTTATTCATTCCTTATTAGGCCCATCACTGAATATAATGCACATCAAGGATCAGAGAGGTTGTAGGCCAACCTCATTCATTCCTTACTAGGCCCATCATTGAATATAATGGCTGCAGGGATCAGAGAGGTTATAGTCCAGTCTTATTCATTCCTTATTAGGCCCATCATTGAATATAATGCACATCAAAAATCAGAGAGGTTATAGTCTAACCTCATTCATTCCTTATTAGGCCCATCATTGAATATAATGCACAGCAAGGATCAGAGAGGTTATAGTCCAACCTCATTCATTCCTTATTAGGCCCATCATTGAATATAATGCACAGCAAGGATCAGAGAGGTTATAGTCCAACCTCATTCATTCTTTATTAGGCCCATCATCGAATATAATGCACAGCAAGGATCAGAAAGGTTATAGTCCAACCTCATTCATTCCTTATTAGGCCCATCACTGAATATAATGCACAGCAATGATCAGAGAGATTATAGTCCAACCTCATTCATTCTTTATTAGGCCCATCATTGAATATAATGCACAGCAAGGATCGGAGAGGTCATAGTCCAACCTCATTCATTCCTTATTAGGCCCATCATTGAATATAATGCACATCAAGGATCAGAGAGGTTATAGTCCAATCTCATTCATTCCTTATTAGGTCCATCATTGAATATAATGCACAGCAAGGATCAGAGAGGTTATAGTCCAACCTTATCCATTGCATATTAGACCCATCATTGAATATAATGCACATCAAGGATCAGAGAGGTTATAGTCCAACCTTATTCATTCCTTATTAGGCCCATCATTAAATATAATGCACATTAGTCCAACCTTATTCATTCCTTATTAGGCCCATCACTGAATATAATGCACATCAAGGATCTGAGAGGTTATAGGCCAACCTCATTCATTCCTTATTAGACCCATCATTGAATATAATGCACATCAAGGATCAGAGAGGTTGTAGTCCAACCTCATTCATTCCTTATTAGGTCCTTAACTGAATATAATGCACATTTTTATGTGTCCTCACTAAGCATCTAAATCAGCTTGAGGGACTTCAATGTTTCCCCATAAAAATGATTTCAGGTCTCACTAACCATGGCTTCTCCAACAGACTAAAAGTCCTGTCACTGCTTGGTGGTTTACATTCTCCTGAGGCATGCTCTCTGTTTAACCTTCAGTGCTATGAACCACCCAGGACTCTTTGAAGTCCTTCATTTAAATAAAACCAGTGGTAAGGCAACCATCCACTCTAGTGACCTGTATTACCACATCAGCACTGCCAGATGGCATCACAGATACCTAATCCAATATATACCCCCTCTCTGGAACAGGCTGCCCTTACCTATCAAGCAGAGGATTTCCCTACCAAACTTTTAAAACCAATCTAGATGATAGGATGAATGATCACAAATTTTCACCAAGGATACATGGAAAATGTGTACTTAATGAGGGGCCTTGTTGGTTTCCCACAGTACTAAATGATTTGACTGAAAACACTGATGGTCTTCTTTCTCTGAATGCTTAGTAACAACCTGTGAACCTATAGAACTATGATCAAATGAATAAATTGCTCTCTGAAATTTTGGAACAAACTGGAACAGTAAAACAAAACAGTAAACTTGAAATTTCCAAACAAGCTGACACAATATGTACAAGCAAATAAGTGGCTGCATTAAAACAAAAATAAATAAATAAATAATGGCGCAACTCTATCAGAGTATCAGTGAAGTCTGGATTCTGTCCTGGTTGCTCATCCATCAGGAATGAATAAATATGTTGCTGAATCTGTTTCTGATCCTATAAGTACCTAGTCTGTAGCATACATTTCATACTGAGACCATAGATCTAGGGGACATGATCCAGAGTATCATCCTTTTGGGCCTCTGTTTAGTCGTGCAGCCCTTACAGGCTGCAGATTGGATATACAATATGGTGTCCATATTATCTCTGATATTTTGCTTTTAACTACATCTGAATTAAGGGAAGCCATCTGAAATGCTATGGTCCAGCAGGAGAGCAAACAGGTGAACAAAGAGTTGAGAACAGGTAACCCCCAAAGTGGATAGTACTGTAATTTTGATATATCGTGGCAAATGAGATGTAGATTTCATAGTATCATGGCAAATGAGATGTGGATTTCATAGTATAATGGAAAATGAGATGTAGATTTCATAGTATCTTGGAAAATGAAATGTAGATTTCATAGTATCAAGAGAAAACTGCAGATGAAAAAAGATCAAGAAATAAAGAAATAACATACATGTCAGAAAAAAGGTAAAACAATGGTTATAACAATAACATACTTGACTCTAGGTTTGCTTTCTTTATTTATTGCTGAGGTGAACACAAATAAATGCAAACACTATCACTCGGAGTTATAGTTAAGAAATGGTGTGAAGTATATACTGCAACGTAACCCACTGCTAATCAGATATGAATCAGGGCCTCCAAAGAGGCAACATAGCAGGGAAACGTCTGCATAGTAAAACAGAACTGCCACATTATAAGCAAGAGCACTACTTTGTTGACACGGTTGACAAACGGTGTTACATACAGGTGTGTGACCAATGTGGTGGATCTTACTGCCAAGGCACGTTAGAACTGCATAATTCACGCATGCTCATGAGTGCAATGAAAAGCCACATGACTGCTACTTCAGACAGCCTGCAGAGTCAGCACAGCAAAGCACATCCCAGTTCATCATTGAAATGTGGAGGAAAAAAGAAATAACAAGCAGAGGAAAACACACAAAGGTACCCATCAGGTATGACAGGCTGGAGAGAAGCACAGTTTATGTGGTGTAGGCAGTCTCATTGAAGAAGGGTTTGTATGGTACATAAAGAAGAATGTTAAGTGAAAGAATAACGAGAGAATGAAAGATAGCAGATGCGGACAAACAAGCACATACTGCAGACTAAGACAGGCATGGCAGTATACAGAAAAAAAATGAAGACAATGCCGGAGGGACACAAATCGACAGACACTGGACAGCTGATAACGGGGAGGGTAGGACAATGAACAAAGTATGTGGAATGGCACAATAAGGAGGGGAATATCTGAATGGGGATATGGCATGGGCCACAGATATATGCCAGGCCAGCCAAAAGGGCAAAACCCAGCCATCAGTCACTTCAGTGACAATGTCATGGTCAGGCTGTGCCTCTGGAGGTCTAATGGTCAGGGTTTGCCAGTCAGGCAACTCAAAAATCCATGCTAGGAAGGCACATCATGGTGCTGAGGAAAATGTCCCGTTATCATCACACTTCAAATGACACAAGCCTCTGTAACTGATACTAAGAGATGATGCAAGATCTGTTCAGGCCTTTGTCCGATGAGGAAGCTCTGCCTCTTCTGAGAAGTGACCGTGGAGGTCACCAGCAATCTTCCACATCACCTACATGAAAAATAACTTTTCCCTGAGATACAGATGTGGTTAGCCTACACCAGAGTCATTGGCTGGCTCATGCCAAGGCAATTCCACTCCTCCATGACCTTAACCACAACAGATCTGTGGAAGATTGAGTGAAAAATGTAACACCTTAGTACTCACATATGATACACATGTAACTGCAGTTATGCTGCAGAGTGGCACATATGGCATATGCACCCTACTGCCAGAAGAGCCATTGCAACCACCTGCAGCATTCTGCCATATTCAGCTATCACTCCTTGGCCACTATAAAGTAAAGCATGCACACCACAGTACACAGTATACCAGATATTACAGTAAAAGCAGGAAAGAAATATGCTTACAATACATGTCTAACTTCTGCCTCCCACTGCTGAAGTAGGTCATATTGGTGCCACCACAGGTCACTGTAATGTGAGTGGCATCACTAATCATCCTGGAAAGTTCAAACCACGCATCTATCTCATACAAGAACCATTATACCACCCCACTGACCACTCAGAGAAGGCTGTGTGCAGGACGAACATAAGTAGCTTGATATCCATGGTGCACCATGCAGAAATCCAAATGGTGCCTAAAGATGCCATGACCAATACACTAGTTCAGACAAGGAGCACAATGGTAGTCCAATGTACATGGCTGCATGATCTGACATCATGTGACATGTAACATAGTGCAGCAACAGGATGCTACCAATAATTATAGCACCAGGTTGTAGTGCTATTGATCCATCCTCCTGTCATTAGCCCATCTGTACCCTTCAATGGGCAAGAACCGGCCAATACAGTTCAGCATCCAGGTTGCCATCAGGGATGGTTTGAGCTTTTTGCATTGTCTCCATGCCCTTAACTCACACATGCAACTAGCACGCCACCAGGGAGGGATGGGCAATAAACTATCTGAAAAGGTCTTCTCGTCACTTCAGCAGGGGGAGTAGCCTTCAAGCATCCTTGTTCCTCCACACACAGCACAAGCAGTGATCTCTCTCTCTCTGGACATCACCAGGTAGACTGCACTGCCCTGTGTGCCTCTGAATGCATGCCAGCCCCTCTCTCCTTCCCTTCCCCTTACAGAAGAAGCATGCAGCCCACTCTCCTTCTCTTATTCCCCTCTTTGTCTGGCTCCTCCAGAACTGGTGCCACTAACTGAACTGCGGTCACCAGGGCTGCAGTCAGAGCTCCATCCATCTGCTCCACAGAGCCAGAGATGCATGTGTATAATTGCTATAGTCTACCTGGTAATGTACTCATGCAGTGTCATCAATAACTCTGATGGCTTGCTGCAACAGTAACAGATTCCATATGATAGGTATAAGTGAGAACACAGCACAATGGCATGGTATTGTCTGGTTAAGCTATTGTGATCGCAGACCATGGGCATTGCGCACTTTTGGAAGATGGGGACAGGAGACATAAAGATCCCTGTATATAGAGGTAGGCATGGCAACACATTATTAGGAGGAGGATTATAATGGGGTGTCCATAGCAGCACTGCATGGGGCCAATAGGCAGATGCATGAAGCACTGAGGGAGCCTATCCTCAGTAGAGTATCTAGATGAGTTTGTGGACAGCAGTACAGGGACAATTAACCTACTAAAGGCTATGGGGAAGGGAACCAGGGGCCACAGGTGGATGACTTCTTTAGACTACATAAAACACCCATCCACTTACATAAATAACCCACAGGTGTACAGACTTGCTATGGGACCCCAAAAGTGGCAATGGCTGGAAAAGTTCATCAGCCAGGAAACAGGGGTGTTATTGCAAGCCATCTGCATGCACAGCCTTTGCATCCTAGGCAAAGGTGCCATGGACAAGATGCATCAGAACCAGATGTGACAGGGAGTGGTGCAAGACATGAATGCTAATGCAGCCATGCAACAGGTGATACAAGGTATCTAAAATGATACTGCTACAAAGAACAAGTCACGAGCGATTGCCAAGAACATGTCCACCACAGTGGATGGACCACCAAATCAGGAATGACTCACAAAGATGGAGGTGTTCATGGTGTCCCTGTCTCAGAAGTTGAAGCAGACACTCATATGGCCTCCCTAGCAACATGGTATCAGCCCACTGTGTGCTGGTCAATGAG
Organism: Protopterus annectens; assembly: GCF_019279795.1. Taxonomy (NCBI): domain Eukaryota; kingdom Metazoa; phylum Chordata; order Ceratodontiformes; family Protopteridae; genus Protopterus; species Protopterus annectens. Next base: position 1,166,416,930 of record NC_056737.1, on the reverse strand, counting down.
ATGGTGGTATTTAAGGCACCAATGATAAATTCTGTGATGGTGTAGATGTCCTAGATGTGCAGTACCAGGGGTACTGGCTCTGATAAGAGCCACTAACACATGTAGTGTGGCAATAGCCACTGCTACTCCTAGCAAAGTCATAGCCCTGTACACCAAAACAATCTGGTTTTCAGAATAGGTTTGTGCCACAGTGCAATGCATATGTTTTATCTCTCTGAATGGCTGTTCCATGTTTTATGTCTTAATTTGCATAATGTATGTGCATGACTTGCATGGGATTCCTCATTTTCATATCATTATGCAGTCATTTGCATGTGGTACACGTCTCCATATTCTCCTTTTGTGATGCTATACTATCTGATTCTCTGAATCATCCACACCCTGTACAGTGTTACTGACTACAAAAATTTGCTCTTTACAATGTGCGCCATGCTAAACATTTGTGAATACTGGCCTTTGTATTTCAGCAAATGCTTAGTGTAGTAATGGAAAAAGCATCCATGTGTACTTTAGGCAAAGTCAGACATAATAAACCAAACAAAACTCAACTTGAAATATTAAAATACTGAAATTAAAACAAAAACATACATAAAAGGATAACACCTCCAATGTTTTAGCAATTGTG
>NC_056737.1:1166001305-1166051305 GCF_019279795.1 Protopterus annectens | reverse complement strand
AACCCACATCACTCTTCCCCCACCCTCCAGTCTGACTAGGGTGTAGTGGCTGACTGTCTAGAGCCATCTTGTATGTGCAGTTACAATTCTGAAAAGGAAGGACTTTATTATACAATTAATTCACTATGAAATAATTCCTGGCCAACACAAACTGTTTGTATGTGATTTAAGTACTACCTAAAGTAATGCAATATTAACAAAATATGGAAATGCAAATATTTTTTCTTTCTGTCTAAAAACATGAACAAGTAGTTTTTAGAGTACTTATGCAGATGTCTTTCAGAATTTCTGTAGACTATTATTTTAATTATCCATATCTTACATTTCTATTTCTACAGCCAATTATTATCACATAAGTATTACATATTTCTATGCTGATGAGGTACTGATGCATAGATATTTGTTTGCTTTATTTTCATTTATAATAACCTTACAGATACATTTCTGCAGGTACACATATTTCTTCTAGCTAATACTTTAAATTATGCAGTGTTGTTATATAATTTACTTATGTTAAACACCTCCCCACAAAATGATAATTACTATAGAACTCTGACTTTCTTGCCTCTGCCTGGTCTATCCACTTAGCCAGCTCATCTTCTTCAGGTCATTGTACTTGTGACGGCACTGCTGGTCAGAGCAGGTGATTGATGTTAGGGTTTACAGTTGTTCACCCATCTCCTGCCAGATATCAATTTTTTCTAGTTGGTACCCCTAGTGCATGCCTTGAGTTTATCCAGGCATGACTCCAACAGAAGGTAGAGCATTATTTTGGTCTCTTTATCTGACCAGCATGGAGCATGGCCCCATGCCTTAACAGATGTTGTCATGACTAGAAGTGTCAGTACCAGAATGAATAAAGTATGAACAGGCTGCCTTTCAAGGGTGTTAGAACCACTTCCTCTGGGGTGTGACACTATAGTAACTAAATCAAGATAACCAGCAGAGGCATTACAGAAGGTATTGTTACTATTGGCAATTTTGGTTTAACCAAAAGTGCTTTTTCACAGACAATATTTTTTTAAGCAATACCTTCTAATTTGACTTACATTGTCCATAAAAATACGCAATAATTATTTCCATTATGTAATACTTAGAATTGCCAATGTTTGTGTTCCTTGCCTTAGTTATATTTTTGGAAGTATAGCACTTTAATGTTATACTATCCTTCACTGTAGCATCAAGGATATCAATAGTTTATATATATATAGGATCTCTACGGAATACTAAAATTCCACAATCGCAAAATTATGAATCCAGAGGACCAGAATCTCGAGATTGTGGAATCTCGAATGTAATGAATGTGGATTGCAGTACAGTGTGGAACAGGAACTTTGCCATTCACTCGGAGTTGGTATATTTAATTGCAGGGGGTGTGGAGGGTGCAGGGGGGCTTGCCCCCTGCATACATGTTAGAATAATTTGTTGTATGTTTTAAAGTTTTGAGATTCCACAATCTCGAGATTCTGGTCCTCAGGATTCAGAGTTTTGGGATTGTGGAATTTCGGTATTCTGTACTGATTTTATATATATATATATATATATATATATATATATATATATATATTTGGGTTGCTTTTGCAAATACATCTACCTAAGTGGTAAGTGATTGATGAGACTTTTTTTATAAATGTTTTAGTGGGTAGAAATAACAAGGAGTCTCAGAGGAGGCTATCAGGGCTATTAATGAATGGTGTCCAGATGTCATTCGGACGTGGAAACTCAGTACAGCAGCAGCAATGGAAATTATTGATGATCACTGAGAAAGATAAATACTTTGGTATAATTTAGTGATTGCCCATATATGGTAGAAGTTAAGTCATTAAATTTTGAAGTATTGCAATTGTAAAGATTTTTTTTTTTGGCTCAACGTGCATGCTACTTTAGTGGGGAAATTCTGGCTGCCACTCATGAATGAAAAATGATATGAATACATGACAATAGCAGGGGGTGGGGAAGGGTGAATCTGTTAACAAAGTGCTTGCTTTCTTGATGTGAATGTATTGCAACTAATGCTATAGCACACTTTCACATGTCTGAGCTGTATATGTATATATATATATATATATATATATATATATATATATATATATATATATATACAAGTCTGGGATTTGTGTCACCTAACATTGTTTTAACAGGGTGGCAGGCACACATGGGGAGTATTGTTTACTTTGAATGATTGCATCCAAAAGCTTTTTGCATATAACTGTGGCATTTTTTAAATATGCAGTAATGATGTAAAACAAGGGATCAAGGTAGAGAAAGGGTAACTACAGCCAAGAGGAAAATCTTGTCCTCATGGTAGCCCTTAGGACATATAGAAAACATTGGTTTGTTAAAGAGGAGGGGCAAACAAGCAGAGAGAACAAAAGCCTGGAATCAAGTTTCCTCAATATTAATGCAGTTGTTGGCAGAAACCATGCATTAACACAATGTAAGAAAAGGGCAAATTATATGGTTGGATATACTAAAAGCAAGGTAAGGCAGAATGCAATTGCCCATACCAGTACAGGGAGAGGGAACAATTATCCAGTGAACACCAATAAGGAATACCTTCTCTCCATCCATGGGGATAACTATGACACAGAAGATGATGGAAAGTAACACCAAATGAGGAATATCTCATCTCTATCCATGGGGGTGACTGTGACACTGAAGATGATAGCACTGGAATAACCAGAGGTGGTGTGAACGCTGGTTATTACCAACATCTCCAGCAGCAACACTCATCCTCAGGAAGGTTGGAATGATCAGAGGTGTGGACATCGGCTCTTATGTTATCAACGTCTGCAGCAGTAACTCTCATCTGCACATGAAGGCCGGTTTAAAAATAGTAGCATATATTCATATAAATGAACGCTGATAATGAATGATTATATTAAACAAATGGCAGTTACTATTACTTGGTGAACCTTCTACATCTGTACAGAATAGCAACGAAGGCAGTGTCCCCCACACCTCCTTCAGAAGCACACATTAGTGTATGCTATTTCATTATGAGTAATGTTTTCAAATACATTTTTTACAGGGTCAGCATCAGAAACAAACAGTTCAACCATACCAATGAATTTGGAGGATATCAACAGCAGAGTGACTGTTGGTGATAATGATGAAAATATAGTTATATTAAGGAAATAACCTGAGGACAGTGGTAGGCAGTCCCCAAGTTTAATGGCTGGTCTCACACTCCACTATATGTTAGTAACTCTGCAGGAAGGGACAGTGTGTCACAAAATCACATCAAAGTAAAAAAAAAGGCAAAGTAAATTTTATTGTCATTTAGAACTACACATGTGTAGCCTAAACAAACTTTTGTGCATCAGCTCAATTCTTGAGATTACAAAGGAAAGTGAAACAACACATACAAGTAAGTAGAGGAATAAACATAAGTAACAAATACAATACTACTCCCAATACACACAAGAAAGAGTAGAGACACTTACCGCATTCATAAACAAAAAGAATAACCTCCCCTGAGTTAAATTAACTACCCTATTCAAACTAATGCAAAACACACTACAGATTTTGCTAACATCATCTGTTATAGTCTTGTACTGTAGCAACATTTTTTGTAATTGTGTGTGTTGGAGCTGATCTCCCCAGGCCTCTATTGAAAATGGACATGTATCCATTTAGACTAGCCCAGTCAACAAATGTAAAATAAAACAAATAAGTAATTACAATTACTTAGTTATTTGTCTAATATTGCACTTGAGTGAGTTAAATAATACTGACAATTTATATAATAAATATTGCACTTACTTGGAATATATGTAAGTATATATTGCACAAATAAATGTAAGCATATATTGCACAAATAAATAAAAAATTGACTTATTATGTGTCCAGACCCCTGGGGCTAGTGCCCAAGTTCTGAAGTCTAATCACTTTAGGGTAGAAAATGTTACTGATTCTTGTAGTCCTGCAGCAGATGCTGCAGTATCTCCTGCCTGATGCCAAATGCTTAAACGGTCCATGCACAGGATGTGTGTTTTCCTGTAGTATTTTAGTGGCCTTTCAGATGCTTCTTGTAGATTAAAGATGTTGTAGCAATGGAAGACTGGAATCTGTTATCTTCTCTGCAACCCTCACCACTCTTTGTAGCATTTGCTTTATATGAATGAGCAGTTTCCAAACCACACTGTGAAGCTGCAGGTGAGGATGCTCTCTATTGCACCTGTATAGAAGGTGAAGAGAATATGAGGAGGAAGCTTAGCTTTTTTCAGCCTTCTTAAAAAGTGGAGTCATTGGTGCACTTTCTTGACCTGTTGGCTGGTGTTTCCTTACCGAGAAAGATCCTCGGATATGTGTACACCCAGGAATTTTGTACTCTTAACCATCTCCACACTCTCACCATAGATCCTGAGCACTAGGTGGTTTGTCTCCTTTTCCTGAAGTCAATGATAATGTCTTTGGTCTTGCTTACATTCAGGTCAAGGTTGTTCCCCTCACACTAACTGATCAGAGATGCCACCTCCTCTCTGTACGCCCTTTTATCCTCCTTTGTGCTGAGCCCCACAACTGTGGTATCATCAACAAACCTGATGATGTGGTTGGACTTGTGCTTAGCATAGCAGTCATGGGTCAGGATGATCACATGTTAGTAACTCTGCAGGAAGTGACAGTGCATCACAAAGTCAAGTACATGCTGATATTACACTCTGACATATACAGGAGGAACAACCATACACCAATATCTCCAAATCTAGATGAACACTTTGATGATGATAGCAGGCATTCAGAGGTAACAGTGTCCATGGTGACACCTTTAGAAAGATGAGGCAGATGCAGATATATATATCACAGCTACCCCAGGAAAAATATAAAGCATTGGCTGCCCAGCAGCAAATGTGCTATGACATTGTTACTGCTCAGAGCACTGCCACACTGAGTCTGCTGGAAACATTGTTACTGTTCAGAGCACTGCCACAGAGAGTTATCTGGAAACATTGTTACAGCTCAGAGCACTGCCACAGAGAGTCAGCTGGAAATAGTCAGATCCCTCCAGGGTATGTGCGAGGACTTCCAGCACTACCTCAAAATAGTAGAAAGTAGGAATAATACCATGATCACACTAATGCACAGTATGGTACACCAAGCATCCATGGCCAGCTCTATTCATGCACTAATTAGGACAGACTCAAGTAAGAGTCTCTATTGGAAGGGGAAGAGGAAGGGGTACTGTCCAGATCCATGAGGACAGATTTCATGAGACTGCAAGTGCTTCTCAGAAAATTAATGTAACTAGATTGGGGAACAATTGCAAAAGATTTCATGCAGTCCACATCAACGTTCATGTACACCTAGTAGAACCTCTTATTTGAGGTCTTGAGGCTACAGTGTCATCTGCATCAATCAGGTCACAACATTGAACTGACACATGCTACAGCTCTCATGACAGCTCCTCTTCAAAATTACTTCCTCTGTCATATAGCCTATGCTTAGGAAATGTGTATGACTCATCTGATCTTGAACAACTGTGAATTAACTTTGACAATTCTGTTACTTACAATTTCACCTTCATAAAGACTGTTGAATAGTTTAACTAGAAAGGGGAAGAACATATGAAAAATATAAAAGGCGGGGCTGGGATGCTTTACAACTGTATGTAGTACATCTTTGTAGTAATACTGCTTAAAACCTCTGGGAACTGTAGGAAGGAATCTCTATGATATAACATGACATTGCAGTCATTAACCCCAGTGCATTAACATTCCTACAGCCCCCCCATAATATCTGCACAGCACCTTTCTGGGAGACCTCATCATAGCTTTCTTTACCTGGGGAACCTCACAACTACTCGACAGTGGTTATCCTTGAATGTAGGAACTCATAGGGGAGAAGCAGGTAAGCGGTGGAGGCCATCATTACCTGGGGAGCCTCACAACTGCTTGGCAGTGGATATCCTTGGATGTAGGCACTCATAGGGGAGAAACAGGTAAGTAGTGGAGGCCATCATTACCTGGGGAGCCTCACAACTACTTGGCAGTGGATATCCTTGGATGTAGGGACCCGTAGGGGAGAAGCAGATAAGCAGTGGAAGACATCATTACCTGGGGAGCCTCACAACTGCTTGGCAGTGGATATCCTTGGATGTAGGGACTCGTAGGGGAGAAGCAGGTAAGCAGTGGAGGCCATCATTACCTGGGGAGCCTCACAACTGCTTGGCAGTGGATATCCTTGCATATAGGGTCTCATAGGGGAGAAGCAGGTAAGCAGTGGAGGCCATCATTACCTGGGGAGCCTCACAACTGCTTGACAGTGGATATCTTTGGATGTAGGCACTCGTAGGGGAGAAGCAGGTAAGTAGTGGAGGCCATCATTACCTGGGGAGCCTCACAACTACTTGGCAGTGGATATCCTTGGATGTAGGGACTCATAGGGGAGAAACAGGTAAGCAGTGGAGGCCATCATTATCTGGGGAGCCTCACAACTGCTTGGCAGTGGATATCCTTGGATGTAGGGACTCATAGGGGAGAAGCAGGTAAGCAGTGGAGGCCATCATTACCTGGGGAGCCTCGCAACTGCTTGGCAGTGGATATCCTTGGATGTAGGGACTCATAGGGGAGAAGCAGGTAAGCAGTGGAGGCCATCATTACCTGGGGAGCCTCGCAACTACTTGGCAGTGGATATCCTTGGATGTAGGGACTCGTAGGGAAGTAGCAGGTAAGCAATGGAGGCCATCATTCCATGGTTATTAATTACGCTGCTGACAGAGACAGTAATGTGCAATGACATTAGTACACATGACATGTGTACCCTCATGTCAGGCTCCAAATGTCTGCCACCCCTCCTTCCTTACATGCTGCAGCCTGCAAATTCCTTTGTATCTACAAGAGGTCCCATAAGCAGAGGTAAACTTTATGCCCTCTCCCAGGATAGAGGAGGTGGCTGATGGCTGCTTCATCCTATTCACAAATTCACTGCACAAGGTCCATTCCCAAACTGAGTCACCATCACCGCAATTATCATCCTTGCCTGTAAGTCAATGAGCAAGCTATGCGCAGTTTACTTCTTAGTTTTGGTTTACTGATGGTAGGAAAACATTCCTCAGTCCAAATCGTAAGTGCTAGTATATACCTCTCCAAATGTGTTGTTGCATTTTATCACAGACTTGTATTTCAGTAATTTCAAAACATGTTATTGTGCCACCGTCATATATCCCAGTTTGATTATGATTGCATACATAATATCCACCATCAAATAAAAACCTGTTTTCCCTGAATTCAGAGACTTATTTGATTTTCTTTGTAGATACTTGATTGGCTTGTTTTCTTTCTTTCTGTATTTAGTAAGCTGCCTGGGTACCATCCACCATTTTGGCTGCTATCTTTTCCCTTCCCTGTGTTTTGTTGCATATGCAAAATGGACTCCCCATCCACATAAAACAACATTCATCCCTGTCCATTTTCAAGGTCAACTTAGGTCTATGGATGGGGAACAGAACATTTACCCAAGGACTGTACCCTGTACTACTAATGCAGCTCTGAAATGCTTTATCCTGTGCATGGGTCCCTTCATAATATCTATGGAATGATCCCAGTTACTCTTATTAGGGGCACTATATAATTATCGACCATGGGATAGGTAAGACCAGTCTTTAACCAAATAGGATAGGTTATTTCAAGTACAAAAAGGGAACTGTCTAGGCTGAAAATAGCCCACAAGAGCAGCTAGCCTAGTACTTACCTATGAACCTATGCATGTGATTACCCCACTAATGGCAATACCAACATGTTTTAGTATCTAAGATAAGTGTGTCATCTAGAGTTTTCTCAATGTGTTGTATGATTAATTTCCATCATATCTGGCATGATTAACCAATATTAGTTCTGAGGGATCATTTTTTGTACTATATATGTACTGTTGCTAATAAACTGTTATTATAGTTATTTAATTTGTGTGTGTGTGTATTTATGCATTGTACCATAGTGAATATTTAAAAAACTGAGAAATGCTGTTTTATTGCAAAAGTACTGTTTTCGGTGTAAATTTACTAACACTTTATAGTAGATGGTTTTGAATAGTTATGTATTATTTATATTACACCCTCAGCAACCCTGAATGCACTCTTTCAAAACAACCTCCACATCAACACATACAGCCACCTCTTACTCAGCCTCTACTTCTAGGCTCATAAATCAAGCCACCACACAATCCAACATTCTGGTCATTGAAGGTTCCATAGTGAGATACACTGATGTCCCTCTCACCATGCTGAGTAAGGACAAAGTCACGGTCAGTTGCATATCAGTGACCAGTATCCACCACATTACGCAAACACTCAAGTCATTGGACCACAAGTACCAGTATGATTCAGTCATAGTCCATGTGGGTGTAAATGACTTGAGACATACCTCACTAGACTATATGTGTCCCAGACTGGTATGAGCTTAGCACTGAGCAGTATTTTACTTTCTCCAAGGATTATGCCACACACAATATGAACAAAAGCAGTTTCTGGTGTCATTCTAAAGGGGTGCAATATTTGTCAGCATGCAAGGAGATGGTTATCAGACTGTGCTGTCTTGTCAGGGTCAGGGATAGTCTGCACTTCTCCCTTCTATGCTTTCGAATATTAGCTAAAACACTGTCCTCCGTCATAGTGCTTTTTTAGGCAAACTCATCCATGAATATTTGATGCATTAAATAGACAAATGAAATAATGTGTGAATGTTTTAGTCCTAAAACTCAAGTAACAGCCATAACTTTCACGTTTATCTGTCTTTTCTCTTTTCTGTTTCTTCTGCATATGCACGTGATTGCTTCATTAATGGAAAAAAAAACAATATATCTATAGTTACCCAAGATAAGTGTGTCATCTAGAGTTTTCTTGTTGATTTGCTGTATGATTAATTTCCTTCATATCCGGCATGTATAATCAATATTAGATGAGAGGTCCTTTTTTGTACTATATCTGTACTATATCTGCTAAGCCATTATTATAGGTTATTTAATTACTGTGTGTGTGTGCGTGTGTGTGTGTGTGTGTGTGTGTGTGTGTGTGTGTGTGTGTGTGTGTGTGCGCATGCATGATATGTATTGTGACATAGTGAATGTTAAGAAACTGAGAACTGCTGTTTTGTTGCAAAAGTACTGTTAGTGTAAACTTACTACCACTTTATAGAAGTTTGTTTTGAATAGTGATGTAATATTTATATAACTTTGTAGCGCTGACTGAAATATACATGTATGTGTTTCTGCAATTCATATTCAAGGAAAGCAGAAATAAATGTGTATAGCAAAGTATCTATTTCTGAGCATCCTAAGAATGCTGGACCCTCACAAGTTGCAAGTAAGAACAGAACCCTAGATGCAGATGTCTACAACATAAAGCCTCCAGTACCTGAAATAGCAATGAGGTAATGGCAGAACATCTGGGAAAACACCTCCTTGCATGTATGCATCTTTGAGTACAAACTTTATTCCCTAGACTGATACCTTCACTGCAAGGTAAGATTCAAAACATTACAAAGGAATAACTTGCTGGCAAATCATATGCAATCTTTAAAATGAAACATGCCTCAGGTTAATATGATAAAGAAAATATTTTCTGTGACATTCAAAGAATGAAGGAAAAATGATTCATCTCTACAGAGATGTACATACAGAATGATGACTTCACAGGGGAGTTTCAAAACAAATAGGCCATATTGACAGCATATTTAAATATAAATTGCATACCATTTTTGAGTATTCAGTCTAACAAGTTTCTATCACACTTTTAAAAGCCAGGCTCAATTTAATTTTTATCACAACACCTCATTGGTTCTGCACTCACCCATGAATACTCGATGCATCATTGACATGAATAAAATGTGTGAATGTTTTAGTCCTAAAGCTCAAGTTACAGCCATAAATTTCAAGTTTATTTAACTTTGCGTTGATTTTATTGTATATTTTGATAGAGTATCTCTGTATAAGAAAATACACGTGAAGCCAAGCCAGCAGAATAAGCTGCCCATCCTTGCTGCGGTACTTTTTCAAATGTCAGATGTCAGGAACAGGTTCAGCTTTTGAAGCATTGTGACAAACTTGACAGTGGAAAGGAATATCAGACATACACATCATAGTTACTGCCCAATTTACTGTAGAATGTAGAGAAAGGTTTAATTTTAAAGCTGCAAAAGTGGACAATCCACAATATTGACTTACTTAATAGGTTTAGAGGTAAGTACTAAGCTAATGCCCTTGAAGGTTATTTTAAGCCTAGCCGATTTCTTTTCAATGGTGAGAATCAGACTCTGTACCTTGCGTCTGTGGTGTAAACACCTTAACTATTGTGCCAACCCCCAGTGTTTCACATTTTGAAGATGCTCAGATCAGTGGTTAGATTTCTACAAAAAACTGAAGAAACAATATACAGTTACTGTATATCACAGAAGCCCAAACTCCATGTCAGGCATAAGAGACTTGCAACTGAAAGAAGCATTTGCATTTTTGGAAGTAACGTTTATGCCTGGTTTCAAGATTCGTTACCTTGGAAATGTTGGTGTACTTCCCTCCACATTAGTCAGTAAAGCGTTATAAAATATCACACAATGTTCCCAGAAGAAGTTGTATTTTCAAACCACAAAAGACAGATATGATAGTGTAAAGTGTAACCATTTGTAATTTCTTCTCTCATTTTCTTTTTAATTTTTTTTAATGAGACAGTATGATAATGTGTGTGTTTATGTATCTGTTTGTCTGCCGGTGTTCTGTTTAAATTTAAAGTGGAAGTGCAGTGTATCCATATGGCAATGGATTTTATAAAACTGAATTCCTTCATATGAAAAATTTATTTTTTCATGTATCATCTTCAGCAAGTCATGATGTCTTCAGTCTGTATTTCAGGAATAATTTGTTTACAAAGAGAGAGGCCCCATTAGTGGTAGCAAACACAGTATAAAACAAGAAAGAACTGAAGTCTGTGAACTCATACATAGGTTCAAATATTATTTATAAGAAATGTGCATTCACCACTGTAAAATGCATTTTTATAATGGAGCTTCTAGTTTCATTTTGAGCTGAGTGGAAATTAATTTTGAGGATAAAACTTTCAACAAAATAACAGCATAACTTTAATAAGGCTTCATTTTCTCAGCCTGTTGAATTTCAGGTTAAGTTACACATTGCAAAAAATCTCACTATTCATAGCTCTGTATTCTTATCTGAGTTCATTATCCTAGGATCATAGGAGGTTACCATTGACCTAGAAGTCATTTCAAGCCTAGCCATTTCATCCTAATGTGATACCACAGATACTCTAGTCAGTACCCAGAACTGTATTAAGTAATGACTGCCCATGTCCAGGAGGGTTGTGGGCATTATCCCTGGTAAGAATTTACGGTGCCCCATCCACTCATCCAGGTTTCTCTTGAACAGTGTCATAGAGGTGCTCTGCTTCAGATGAATTGGTAGCCTGTTCTAAAGATGTGGCAGTCACTGAGAGACAATCTGTCCCTCCAGCATGTCCCATTCAAGTCATATTTAGGTCCCTAGAATAGATAGCTCTAGTCGCGTTTGATTTATAGATGTGCTGCAGATTCATTAGGCTTGTATCAGAGGTTGCTCTGTAAGCCAGGCATAAGTCTGCCTTAAGAAGTCTATATGATACTGAGTATAGTGACAGGGACTTTACTCAGTCTGTGTAAGTCACGTGCTGGAGTCCCTTGATCTTCTTAGTTAGAAACCTCTGAGGTCTCTCCAATTGCTGCAGGTGCTTTGTACAGTACATGCAGAAAGGGGCATTATACTCAATTATGGGCCTAATTAGTGATGAGTATAGGGGGTTATAACCTCCTTTGCTCTAGAGGCGATGCCTTTGCTAATCAAATGTGCTACATAGCCTTCCTTACTACAGTAGACACACAGTGCTCAAAGTTAAGCTCACAGTCTACTTGTGATTCCAGATCTCTTATCACTTCATAGGTACATGGGGTATTGTTGTTAATTTGATAGTGTGAAGGGACATTGTTTTTACTGAAAGGAATGATGATGCATTTCTTTGCATTCAGTTTTAGACCATGACTAAGACGGTGGTGGTGCTGTGGTAGCATTGTCGCCTCACAGTAAGACGCTGTCTGGTTCGATTCTCAGCTAGAGCATCTTCTGCGTGGAGACATGCGTGAATGGGCGTACCTTCGTTGAAGGTTGTGCAGCAGAGCTGGCAACTCGGTACGTAAAATTCAACTGCCAATCATTAGCGGACCGGAGTTCTGCTGTGGCGACCCCTAACTGGGAATAGCCGAAAGACACAACAACAACTAAGACCCTAGTCGTTGGTCTGTGTAAGACCCTCCTGAAATATACTGACATCATTTGGGGATTCAATAATTGCACCTAGTTTGCAGTCATCTGCAAACTTGGTCAGCCACAGCCCCTTAGTTTCGGCTTGAACTTCTGAGAAGTATATACCAAACAGTAGGAGGCCTAGCAATGACCCTTGTGCCACTCTGCTGATGACAGGTCTGCTAGTTGATGTGGAATCTCTCACTTTGATAGTGTATGACTGCTTTGTGAGCCAGTTGGCAACCCATCTTACAATAAAGGGGTTTGTATTCAGTTTGCTAAGTTTATTGGTAATGGCTGAGTGTGGGATTGTGTCAAAGGCCATTGCCAAGTCAAGTTATGCTATGTGCAGAGATTTGCCCTCATCAATGGCCCAAGTCACATTTTCAAAGAAATCCACCAGATTTAACAGGCAGGATCTGCCCTTGATGAAGCAGAAATTGGGTTGGATCCAGAGTTTGGAGGTCACCTATGTCTTTATTTATGAGGTCCATGATGGTACGTACATTCCATGGCTTTACAAATGAAGCTAGTCAGGCTTAAGGGTCTATAATTCCCTGGGTCTTTTGCTAAGACACCTTTATGGAGGGGAAATAACTGTTGCTGTTCTCCATTCCACAGGAACAAACCTGTGATTAGGCTGTGATTGAATAGGGTACTTAATGGTGATGCTAGTTCATGTTTTAGTTTGTTTAGAAGACAGCCCGGGATGCTGTCTAGTTCCATAGAGGCTGTGTTTTTTGCCTTAGATAAGGCTTTAATGACCAGCTCTTCAGATATGTAGGTTGGAGGGGGGTTGGAGGCAAGATTTGTGATAAGTTTGAAAGAGATAAGGGAGTGAAAATTTTGCCAAATCTGTCTACTAGCAGGTTTGCTATCACTGCAGGATAAATGTGTGTGATACCGTTAGTCACTAGTTCGGCACATGCTTGGGTCCTACCTTTTAGGGTATGTACACAGTTGTAAAAGGCCTTAAGGTTATCCTTGGCTGTGATTGCTAAGTTTTTCTCAAAGTTACCCTTAGAGGATTTGACATGTTGTCTTATTTACCTGTTGAGGCTGAGGAGGGTGGTCTTCCAATGTTGGGGCCTTGCCTTAGTTTTCTTAGACAGCAACGTCTTGCATTTGCTGTAAAGTTTGTTGATGCTGGATGTCCACCATGGCGGCTTGTTTTTTCTTGGGGTTCTGGCTTTGATTCTGTCTGGAACAGCCAAGTCTATACACTTATAAAAGTGATTGTACAGGGCTTTAGTTTAAGCTTTGGTGTAGTTACCACTTCCAGCTGGGGGTGGGGCTTGAAAGGCATTTATCCCTCCCCCTAGGAGGGTATAGTTTGCTTTGGTGAAGTTTTTTAGTCTGACATTGCCCTTTGTGAGTTCTGGTGTTAATTCCAGTTAAAAAAGTGATTGATTTGTGGTCAGATTTGACTAATGATGGTCCAATAGTTGTGGTGGTGCATCCATTTGGCATGTTAGTGAGGATCAGATCTAGTATGTTTGTTCCTTTTGTTGCGGTTTGAACAATTTGTTCCACGGCATTTGAGTTAACAAAGTCAAGGAACTTCTGTGCTAGTGAGTTAGGGCTAGAGTAGGTTTACCAGCTGATGGTAGGATAATTGAAATCCCCCATGACCAGGGTGTTTGGCAATATTTGGATTGACTACAGTTCAATCAAGTAGGCCTCTTGTACATCATGATCCATGGAGGGGGATCTATAACTAGCTATGACTTGATGTGAGTCTTACTCACAGTAGTCTGAACTTGGAGTCACTCCATGGAGTTGTCCAATCTAACTAGTCTGGAGGTGAATTTATCCCTAATTTAGCTACTAATACCACCTCCTTTGGTTTTCACGCATATGTTCTGTGGTCTGAAGGTATGGAAGGCATTGTAGCCTTGCAAGGCCAGGGTACTTTCTGAAGACATGAACCAGGTTTCTGTGACTGCGCAGACATCTAAATCCTCCAGTGATAGAAGTGCTTCCAGGGTGTGCAGTTTTTGGTTTAAGCTCCTAGCATTTAGCAGCATAGCCCTTATTTTGTTAAGGTGATTGCTCAATTTCATAGGTTCATAGGCAAGTACTAGGCTAGCTGCCCTTGTGGGCATTTTAAATTTAGCTAATTTCCCTTGGTGAGAATCAAACCCTGTACATTTTGTTTTTGAGGTAAACACCTTAACCATTATGTCAAACCCCACCACATATTTTCATTCCTTCTGTTTAATTGTAAAACACTAACAAATAAAAACCAAATAAAATCAAGATGTGGAGAAAAAGCTCGAAATACACAATGGCACCAGCAACTTAAATTAACCTTTTATTGAGTGCTTTCATCTCGGTATCATAGACTTCTTCAGAATGAATGGCATACATAAAACCACAAATTTAAATACATATCCCTGCCATTCCATTTTAGTTGACCCTCTTAGAGTGTGGGCATTATCACCAGAATCAGTGTAAGAACTTACAATATGGTGCAGAAGCTTAGGTTATGCTGATCTGTTCTTTCTAAATAGCTTGTTTCAGCTATTATTTTCTCTGTTATTCTTACATGCTGTCTTATGATCATAACTGTCTTCTTCCATGGTACTGATTCTATTTTTGTGTTTAGCAGTCTGACTACTACGGCTAAAACTAAAAAAAAGGAAAAAACAAAGATAAGCACTTTCATGTTCAAGGGGCTTCTTCAGATCTAATCCAACACACAACTAGTATTTACATTTAAAATACAAAGTATCCAATAAGGTAACAATTCAATAGAATCAATGTAAAAGTCTATGTGCCTTCAGTTCCAGGATTAAATGGTGTGGTGCCTTTAAGGTCCGCACTGAAAACACATAGACTTTTACATTGATTCTAGTGAAATGTTGCCTTCTTTGGATACTTTGTATTTTAAATGTAACTGCTAGGTACTTTGTATTTTAAATGTATCTACTAGGTGTGTATTGGATTAGATCTGAAGAAGCGCCTTGAGCGTAAAAGCGCTTATCATTGTTTTTCCCTTTTATTTTTTATTATTAAAATGTTTGTTTTTAGCTGTGGTAGTTGGACTGTTTTTATTTTTTACAGTTTTATACGTTGTTCAGGACCGGCTTTCAGCTGCTGTTGGTGTATTTCATTTTATTTCTTTAGATCATAGCAGAAAAAAAGGAGATGAAGTGATCCATAAATCTGCAAAACCTCTTAAACTGATCTACAAGAAATCTGATTCAGTATTCAAACTGAATGTGCACACCCATGAAATGATATAAACAAATGAAAAATTATATCAGAGAGGAATGGTAGTTTAGTGTTAAAAATGTGTGGATAATGTACATACCAATTGTCATGTACTCAATTAACTAGTAATACATTATACCAAATAAAATGTTATAATGTACATACCAATTGTCATGTACTCAATTAACTAGTAATACATTATACCAAATAAAATGTTATAATGTACATACCAATTGTCATGTACTCAATTAACTATACCAAATAAAATGTTATAATGTACATACCAATTGTCATGTACTCAATTAACTAGTAATACATTATACCAAATAAAATGTTATAATGTACATACCAATTGTCATGTACTCAATTAACTAGTAATACATTATACCAAATAAAATGTTATAATGTACATACCAATTGTCGTGTACTCAATTAACTAGTAATGCATTATACCAAATAAAATGTTATAATGTACATACCAATTGTCATGTACTCAATTAACTAGTTAATTATACCAAATAAAATGTTATAATGTACATACCAATTGTCATGTACTCAATTAACTAGTAATACATTATACCAAATAAAATGTTATAATGTACATACCAATTGTCATGTACTCAATTAACTAGTTAATTATACCAAATAAAATGTTATAATGTACATACCAATTGTCATGTACTCAATTAACTAGTAATACATTATACCAAATAAAATGTTATAATGTACATACCAATTGTCGTGTACTCAATTAACTAGTAATACATTATACCAAATAAAATGTTATAATGTACATACCAATTGTCGTGTACTCAATTAACTAGTAATACATTATACCAAATAAAATGTTATAATGTACATACCAATTGTCGTGTACTCAATTAACTAGTAATACATTATACCAAATAAAATGTTATAATGTACATACCAATTGTCGTGTACTCAATTAACTAGTAATACATTATACCAAATAAAATGTTATAATGTACATACCAATTGTGTACTCAATTAACTAGTAATACATTATACCAAATAAAATGTTATAATGTACATACCAATTGTCGTGTACTCAATTAACTAGTAATACATTATACCAAATAAAATGTTATAATGTACATACCAATTGTCGTGTGCTCAATTAACTAGTAATACATTATACCAAATAAAATGTTATAATGTACATACCAATTGTCATGTACACAATTAACTAGTAATACATTATACCAAATAAAATGTTATAATGTACATACCAATTGTCGTGTACTCAATTAACTAGTAATACATTATACCAAATAAAATGTTATAATGTACATACCAATTGTCATGTACTCAATTAACTAGTAATACATTATACCAAATAAAATGTTATAATGTACATACCAATTGTCGTGTACTCAATTAACTAGTAATACATTATACCAAATAAAATGTTATAATGTACATACCAATTGTCGTGTACTTAATTAACTAGTAATACATTATACCAAATAAAATGTTATAATGTACATACCAATTGTCATGTACTCAATTAACTAGTAATACATTATACCAAATAAAATGTTATAATGTACATACCAATTGTCTTGTACTCAATTAACTAGTAATACATTATACCAAATAAAATGTTATAATGTACATACCAATTGTCGTGTACTCAATTAACTAGTAATACATTATACCAAATAAAATGTTATAATGTACATACCAATTGTCATGTACTCAATTAACTAGTAATACATTATACCAAATAAAATGTTATAATGTACATACCAATTGTCATGTACTCAATTAACTAGTAATACATTATACCAAATAAAATGTTATAATGTACATACCAATTGTCGTGTACTCAATTAACTAGTAATACATTATACCAAATAAAATGTTATAATGTACATACCAATTGTCATGTACTCAATTAACTAGTAATACATTATACCAAATAAAATGTTATAATGTACATACCAATTGTCATGTACTCAATTAACTAGTTAATTATACCAAATAAAATGTTTAAAATAGATAATAAAAATGAAGCTCATGAGTTGCTAGCAAGCTTTCTTCTTTTATCCTTCTGTTTCTGTCATCCTAGTATGTGAAGCTAAACAAATCATTTAACCAGAGAGCAGATTACGTTGAAAATGCCCACTTGTGCCTACTCGTTATCTTGTCAACAAGTAAAAAAATCCACCAAGTAAAGAAGATATATTTCCATCAATATCTAACATTAGATGGATAACATTTAGCACAGAAAAAGCCACATCAGGTTGCCAGTATGATTTAGTGGTAAAATGAGCTGCATGGGACCCATACCCTACATATATTGTCTTAATTCATATAGTTTCTCTTTAATAGCTGTGTAACTCTGAGCATTTCACTTAAACATGTCTAAGGGGTAGCCAAAGATCCCCACCAAAATGTTCCCAATTTGGCCCCACAACTACTAAGGCCAGCCATGCACCTGTGTTAAACTCCATGCTGTTAGTGAATGATGTGTAGAAACTCTGAAGGAAGGTGTGTGAATCAGTATAACCCTGGTTCAGAAAGGGATGGCTACATATAAGCAATTAGTGAGCTTACAGGAGCAGGAGAAATTATTATAATTTGTACATTAGTGGGTCATAAAACGTAAAGTCACATTAGGATGGATTATGGTGGTGGCTGTTTTGGGTACAAAGTGTTTGGGGTGTGATCAGTAGATGCTGATTGGACTGTAGTTCAGAAAAAGCATTCACAGGTGAACACCAATACTATCTGTGTAGTCAAGTCTGAAGTGCTAAACCATTTTGTGTGTTATTGTAACTGTAGCAATCCACTTGTTACATTTGTAGCAAGTGGTTTGTTACAGTTTCAGCACCGAAGAGTTTCTTTTAGCTTGAGAGGGACACCAGATAATGTAGCTACACTTATGACATCATCCTTAAAGAAGCTGTCCAAGGAAGATGCTGTAAAGTCATACTTGGATAGTTTTGAATGCTTTGCTTCACAAGAGAATTGGAGCAAAAATGCATGGGCAAAAGTCTACCCATCGTAGTTATCTGGAGATGCTTTAAAAGTATACATGGAAAAAGAGGTTATTGATCACTTGGATTATGATAAACTGAAAAAAATAACTTTTGTCTCGAATAAATGTTACTCCTGAAATGTGAGGTATTAAATTTCACAGATAGACTTTTAATGCCAGTAAAACGGTATGATCTTAAATATAGTATTATGCTTGTATAGAACCCAGTATTAATAATAAAGCAGCAATTATAGACATTGCTCATACTCTTAACAGATTTAAATGGTACTGATCGTAAACATAAGAAAGTGAGCATATCAGCATGATCCCGTAAATTCAGCTAAACTCATTACTGCAGCTGAATGTGGTCAAGCAAATGATACTTTGTTTAAAAAAACTAGAATGTGTATATCTAAACCCAAGGCAACATTGTATTTGAAACATAGTGTGGCTATTAATAAGCTCATTTATTTTATGTATTTATTTTTTATCTGTCCTTTTTTTTTCACTGGGTTACTCCCCTCAGGCTAGTGACCTCTTTTCAGGGGAGACCAGAGGCAGTATTTCTACTACTGAAAGAAATTTGTCCAGGATTTTGGGGGAACTACCTCTATCTTCTTGATAAGTGCCATGGGATGTTTTACGTCCACCTGCGCTACCACTGGCTCAAGTAGATGGGACCTCAGTGTATCGCCTCTTTAAAGGGCATGTTGCACAACTGGAAAGAAAGCCCATGCAGTGAGAGTTTGTAACAGAATAAGGAGCTTTAGATGTTATTTCTAGGAATGTGCAAATGTCCGACATGCACACTTAGAAAGAAATGCCCAAGGTATGTGATACGACAAATGTAAAGCCTATAGGATATGCATTAATTTACTGTTTAATAACTATATTAGGAAAATGCATGACATTTTGGATGGCAAGAGACTACAAGGTTTATTGGATTCAGGTAGTAGAGATACTTTAGTTAAAAAAGGTAATGTGTGCAAATGTTTTTATTTTTTTATTTTCTACTTTTATTCTATGTTTACTAATAATTACTTAATGTTCTAATTATCTTTAAAATGTTGTAATTTGGCTGTTCTATTTTGTCTTGTCACTGGATTCCTAACTGTGTTTCTAATTGTAAGCTATCTGTTAGATAATTGTTTATTACCAATGTATAAAGCTCTGCTTTTTTATTGCACACAGAAGCTTTTCTCCCCTGGCCTCCAACGCAAATGGGCTCTGAATGTCCCAATTGACTTTCCCATTTAACAAACTGCAAATAATAATAAAATAATAATAAATAATGTGAACTACATAAAAAGCAGAAGAGGTACTTTTGTTCATGGAAAAAAAAAACAGAACATCCTATTATATCTGCAGAGTTTCACCTCATCATTAGAAACATAATGCATCCTGTACCAGTAGAATTGTAAGTAATCCATGATCTCATCGAGAAAGGTTTCTGTTCATTTAAAGCCCTATGGATGTTATAGGAAGAAAGGAAAGACATAAATGTCTTGAAGCAAAAAGAGTGCCTTAGCAAATTAGAAACCAGCTAGCAAAGTGTAATATTACTGCAGAATGAAAATTATGTGTGTGTGGGAGGGTGGACTGTACCATGCTTCTGACAGACACGCTGAAGAAAGAAAAAGAGCACAGAAGATGCTAATAGAACTGCCATAAGGATATGGCTAAATTATGAAAATAAACCTATGAGCTATCAGAATCCTTAAATGAGAACATACCAGAATACTCTTTATATTAAGATAGTCAAAGATGTTAGTGTCAATAATGAAGAGAACACTGTGGGAGGTACTGAGCCAAGTAAAGGCAGATTCCAGCACAGATGTAAGAACAATAGAAGTAAAGACTTGAACAAACAAAATCACTTCAAGGACAACTGGACATTTCCTTTCCCAGTGTATTTTTATCCTTAAACAATGGTCTTCATACTTTCACATATTAAAAGATGCATGACTTAATTCCTTCCCCTTTGTGTCATTTTTATTCTAGTCAACTTCCTCAGTCCCACCACTATGGGGTTAAATGAAATCTTAGGAATTTGTCTCCTTTGTTGTGATTTCATTTGACCTAGTACATCTGAAAGTCTTTTAACATAGAAAACACATACACCATGGCACCTTTAGTGGGTTTTCTTTGCTATTCCATATGCAGTGAGTACATAAGGATTTTCAGTCTCAAAATTCACAGTTCCTTAACTGTGGACTGTCATGTAAAGCTGCATTGTTTCCATCAACTTGGGACATAAGCCTACTGAGCTTTTTGTAGTCTGAAGATAAATAAGCTTGATAACCACTAACTGCAGCTTCACCAATAAGCAGAGTTTTGCAGACCTGGAAGTATAGCACCCTGACTGACTCATGGAAGGAAAGTAGGAGACAGGACCTGAAATGCACACAATATCATCTTTACAAATATGTTATTTCAGTTTTTTTTATCCTCATGCAATACCTTTTCAGAGATGATGTAACACACACACACACACACACACACACACACACACACACACACACATATATAGTTCAAGCAGAAACATGAAATCCAGCACTCACAAATGTATCAAACCTCATGGTAAATCCACAGGAATAAGGGCCATAAACACTTAAATAAGTGTGTAGAAAAACTTTTATTCCAGTAGAACAAACATTCAAGCAGCTTCTGTAGCAGTCATTCGGCTCTAAAACACAGACCAGTGACCGGTTTCGACGTCTGGCATCATCAGTGTGAAATTACAATACAGCAACCACCGATATTTACATGTCATAGTCCCCATTCAATTAAAGGCATGCATCCTTTTTTAGTACACATTTGCCAATGTGAAGCATATATTCTAATAAAAACATCATGTTCAAAAAATATGAATCAACTTTGTGCAATTAAATATATATAAATAAACCCACATTTTATTGTTCTGTTATTTAGTCCAAGATCTATTATATTTAAACAAGCTATACCTTTTATTGTTAGCATGCAATGTCAAACTAAGGTTGAGAAGGAAGAAGAATGAAAACTAACAAATGGACATCACCAGTGGTCATTAAGTCCGGACTTATATAAAGCCCCCAACTTAAGCATCCATATCCTTTCCTTTTTTATCTAAGAGCTCATGTTTGGTGATGTCAGACCATCTACCCCCTTTCACCACATCAATCCCAACAAAAAGGAATTGTACAGAAGTGTGATCCATTTTGTGTTTATAAAGTGCGCTTCTCTGACGTTTACAACTGATATCACTAAGGTGTACTGCAATTCTGCTCTTCAGAGGGCTGACCAACATAAAATGCTCCACCTTGGCAGACCACCATATACACTACCCACCCAGTACGGCATGTTATCAAATGTTTTATATATATAAAAAGGTATAGTTTGTTTAAATATAATAGATCTTGGACTAAATAACAGAACAATAAAATGATTTAAGTGTTTATGGCCCTTCTTCCTGTGGATTTACCATGAGGTTTGATATATTTGTGAGTGCCGCATTTCATGTTTCTGCTTGTGACGATTCTCAGACTTGATTGCACTTCTCGCTACTTCCAGTCTGTGTGAACTGGACTGCAATCTGACAGGATAGACTTTGACATTGTAATCTCATCAGCTGTGCTCTCATAACACCTTATAAACAGGAAATAACATTACAAGAAAATGAGAACATATCAGCTTAGCTGCCATAATGAAGGCATTCATGTTTAAAAAATAATATAGTTATAAATAAGCAGTCATTGTGCTGCTGGTAGAACTGGATTATGTAGAACATGATGGCAAGATATATATATATATATATATATATATATATATATATATATATATACAGAGAGAGAGAGGGATATATATTATTTTTTACATCAGTAGTGAAGCACAGACAGGCAATGATACAGAGATACATAGGTTCATAGGTTCATAGGTTCATACTAGGCTATCTGCCCTGGGGCATTTATAAGCCTAGCCCGATTGTGTTTGGCTTATGCCACCCCTTGATTTGAGTATACTGTGCCCTTTTTAAAGTTTAGTTTACTGGGCCTCTGTCTAATAGTGACACGGAAGTAATCCCCGGGACAAACCTACGATCCCACATCCACTCATCAAGATTCTTCTTGAAGAGAGTCAGTGAGGTGCTCTGCCTAACATGAATTGGAATTCTATTCCAGAGCGAAGGGAGCCTCTGGGTTATGAATCTGTCCTTCCAGCATGTTCTATTTATTTCTGTGCTGAGGTTCAAGTCCCTCGAGCGAGTGGCTCTAAGGGATTTAGATTTACTGAGGTGGAGCATGTCCATTAATTCTGGGTTGGACATAGCTTTATATGTCAGGCATAGATCACCTCGAAGTAGGCGGTATGCAACTGAGTAGAGCTGGAGTTTTTTTAACCGAGCAGCATATGGCATCTGTTTGAGCCCCTTGATCCTCCTGGTGAGGTACTTTTGGGGTCTTTCTAATTGCTGCAGGTGTCGGGTAATGTACATCCCAAAGGGGGCATTGTATTCTATGATGGGTCTGATGAGGGATGAATAAAGGGACATGATTACCTCTCTTGATCTAGATGTGAATCCTTTCATGATGAGGTGGGCTATGTAGAAGGTCTTTCTAACCACTTTGGCAATGTGGTTGTCAAAGGAGAGATTGCTATCAACTTGGGTCCCCAGATCCCTAATTACTTTCTCTGTACTTAATGGGTTACCACCTATGTGGTAATTTGTGGGCACATTGTTTTAGCCAAAGGGTATGACTATACACTGTTTGGTATTTAGCTTTAGACCATGGCTCTGGCACCAGTTATCCATCTCTGCGAGACCTTTTTGAAGGATGTTTGTGTCAGCTGGAGAGTCGATTATGGCGCCCAGTTTGCAGTCATCTGCGAACTTGGTGAGCCATAGTCCTCCCATGTTGGCCTGTACCTCAGAAAAGTAAACACCAAACAAGAGAGGTCCCAGGACAGAACCTTGTGGGACGCCACTTGTAACTGGTTTCGAGTCTGACATGGCTCCAGCAACTCTGACTCTGTGGGTTCTGTCTTTGAGCCAGTTTGCGACCCATCTTGTGACATAGGGGTTTATATTTAGGCTGGATAGCTTATATATGATGCCCGAGTGGGTTATTGTGTCAAATGCCTTTGCGAGGTCCAGATAGGCTGTGTGGACTACCTTCCCTTCATCTATGGCCTTGGTGACTGTTTCGAAGAAGTCGACCAGGTTCAAAAGGCAGGATCTGCCCTTGACGAAGCCAAATTGGGTAGGATCTAGTGTTTGTAGGTCCCCAATGTCTTTGTTTATGAGTTCCATGATGATCCTCTCCATAGCCTTGCAGACTAGGCTAGTCAGGCTTATGGGGCGATAGTTTCCAGGGTCCGCAGAAGCGCCACCTTTGTGGAGTGGGACCACTGTTGCTGTACACCATTCTTTGGGCACATATCCTGTAGTGAGGCTGAGATTGTACAGCAGTTTTACTTGAGGGATTAGTTCTTCTTGGAGTTCATGTAGGACGCAACCCGGGACGCCATCTGGTCCCATGGAAGCAGTGTTTTTTGCTTTGGAGAGGGCAGCCTTCACCTGAGCATCAGAGATGTTTGGGAGGCTGCACTCTGCCGGAATAGATACTTGCTCTTTTGGGGGGGTGTGGGTGGAGAAGTTTGCACTGAACCTGTCTGCCAGGATATTGGCGATGTCTGTGGGTTCAGTGTATTTTTTGTCGCTTAGAATCAACTCAGAACAAGTCTGGGAGTTGCATCCCAGGTTCCTAACATAACTGAAAAAAGCCTTATGATTGTCTTTAGTGTCCTGTGCAATTTTTCTCTCGAAGCTGGCCTTGGAGGATTTTATGAGGGATTGTAATTTTTTGCTAGTACTGATCAGAGATGCCTTCCCTTTTAGGGATTTTGCTCTATCATGTAGTAGCTTCCTCCTTCTGTTGTACAGTTTATTTATGGCTGGGGTCCACCAGACTGGATGCCTGCCTTTGGATGATTGGGTCTTGATTTTGTTTGGGATAGCATGATCCATGCATTCCTGGAGATGTCCGTAGAATGCGTTTATATAAGATTCTGCAGTCTGGGCCGTAGTTTCCACTGGCCCTAGGGCCTTGAAGAATTCCACTTCATTTTTGAGAAGTGTGAAGTTCGCTTTTGAGAGGTTTTTCACTGTGGTTTTCTGGGTTGGGGGTGGGGTTGGGATGTGGATATCCAGTGAAATTAATTTATGGTCTGATCTTACCAATGAGGGATATACTTCTGGTATGGAGCATAGAGTCCCCATGTTGGTAATGATCAGGTCTAGTATGTTTTCCCCTCTTGTGGGAGTGGTGACTAGTTGTTCCATAGCATTTGAGTTTATAAATTCCAGGAACCTTTGGGCTAAGATGCTGGGGCTTGAGTAATGCTCCCAGTCTATGTTTAGGGAGTTGAAGTCACCCAATATAATGGTGTTCGGAGAGATCTTCATGTTCTCCAATGTTTTCAGGAAAGCCGAGTGGGATTCCTGACTTTGAGAGGGTGGTCTGTAGGATGCTATAAACTGAAAAGCAGTCTTGCCCACTGTCAGTTGCACATGGATGGTCTCCGATACTTCGTGCAATGCCACTAACCTGGAGGTGTGGATATCCTTGATAAATATGGAAACTCCCCCTCCTTTTGTGGTTCGGTCCGGGTTTTGGGGCCAAAAAGCATGATATGAGGTATAACCTGGTAGTGCTGGGGTACTTTCTGGAGCCTTGAACCAGGTTTCTGTCACTGCACAGATATCGATGTTCTCCATACTGAGGAGAGCTTCGAGTGCATGCATCTTGAGGTTAAGACTTCTGGCGTTTAGCAGCATTACCCTTAGTTTCTTGTTCCTTGTGCTGTCTATGGAGGTGGGTTTGACTTTTGAGCCTTGCCTAAAAAAGGCACTATGGGGGTGGCAAGAGCCTTTGCCAATATCCGAAAGCCCAGGGGTGACAGGTGCAAGCCGTCCCCAGTGAAGCAACGTGGCTTGTCAAGCATGTCATCCCAGGCTGACAGACACTGGATCCCCTTTGAATGACACCAAAATTTTAGCCAATTGTTAAAATCGATCATTTTGTCTTTATACTGTGGCATCATTCTAGGTGAGGGTAAGATGCTGCTCAAGGTCAGGGTCATACCGGCCTGGGCTACATGATCAGAGAGCTCCTCTATGTCTCTTTTCATGTAGTCGAGGGAGGTACATCTCAGGTCATTCACGCCAGCATGTACAATGACTGAGTCATATTTGTATTTGCTTTGGAGTGACCTGAGTGCTTGCGTTATGTGGCGGATCCTAGCGCCCGACAGGCAGCTCACTGTGACCTTCTCTTTATTCAGCCTGGTGAGCGGGACGTCAGTGTGTCTGACAATCGAGTTACCTATTACAAGAGTATCAGGTGTGTTATTCAGCCTTAAGGGCTGTGACTGCTTGGCACACTGACTTTGTGTGCTATGTGTTGTACGTGTTTTGTTTTGGGGTAGCGTTTGCTTGGATGTCTGCTTTGGAGGTCTCTGTTGCTTAGATAGATTTCTGTTTAGAGCCTCCGAGTATGTTTTTGTGTTTTTATGTGTTTGGTTCACTGTTGTGGTGGGACTATGTGATACTGGAATTGTGTTGTGTGAGGTTACCTTCTCCTCCTGACTGGTTACACCAGTTTTGAGATGAGAGATCTCAGCCTCCAGTTTGGCTATATGGTTGCATCTCTCACATATATTTGAACCTGTTTGGAGGAGGAGAGGGTTGTCCGTGTACATGAGACAGTTGTAACATTGCCTCAAAATTCCCAGATTCACCAGCTGGACTGGAGAGGAAACCATTGACTGACCTTTGGACATGCTAGAGTAATATAGGGAACTGAATTAAAATGGACCAATAGGGGACAAGGTAATCGTAGAGAGTATAAGAGTAAGTAGTGCTTATGGTTTATTAGTGCTAACTTGTAAAATTACTTATTTGGACCAGTGAAGAGAGAGTTAACTGTATGTCCTAGGACAAAGCAATATGAAGGAACGGGTCTATATTATATTGCATGCTCAGAAGAGTGAACGACACATAAGCGACCCCATGTAAGTGAAAGCTTACAACATCAAAACCTCAGAACAGGGATTTTTTTCCAAGGGAAAAATAGCTGTTCCGAAAAAAAAAACTGTAAAATATTACATAATGTGGGGGGCGAACCCCTACTTAAATATACCAACTCCGAGATTGCACTACAGTGCCAAAAATGGCAAAGTAGCAAAAGCGGCCAAGCAAATTCTTTCCCAGGGAAAGAATTTGCTGAAAAGTCGCTTCACTATTTTGCCTTTTCATGCTTTTCAGTTCGACAAAGACGCATTCGACAACCTGCATCTGCGACAGTGTAATAGGGAGCCGAAGGAACACATCTAGTAAAAGCAGGAGAGTTGCACAGCAAAATATTGCAGCCTGAATAGAACTAGGGAGTGAAGAAAAGGAATCTCTTACTAAAATAATGTAATCCAAAGAGGTGAAATTAGGAGGTCTAAAAAATGCACAGCTTGAGGAGAATTCTAAACTTTCTGTCAAGCTGAAACAGGGAGTCCTGAAAGTAGAAAATTCCAAGCAACAGGAATAAGAAAGAATTTACTTCAATCCTTCCTTCAGATGAGACATTAAACTGAGGACCCATTTGTCTGAGATTGTGGTAACTCAAATGGATGTAAAAGATACTATGATACTTATAGAAAAAAGAGTAAGAATAAATGTTCCTTAGTCAGTAAGAATATCTCAAAGGTCTCCTCTGAAAAGGGGCTGTTGTCTCAGTGGAACTAAGCCTGTCAAAAATGTATAAATAAATATAAAAAAAATAAAAATACTAATGTAGTAAAGGGGGGGGTAACACATTCTGATCAGAATATTAAATCAATTTCTGTCTGTTTAAAACAGAAAATTCAGTTAAGAGAACTCTAGGCAAACGTGTGTGTGTGAATGAGGAGAAAAGCAAACCTGATGACAATTTGTGCCTCGAGCTACCATTCACAAGGTACAGGTCAAATATGGAAGAGCTAATACCAGTGTGTGCTAGCATGGAAGCTGATCTTTCCATTGTGAAACGAGAGAGACCATAAAAATAATAATGGGAGATGAAATGAAAAAGTTAGAACTTACTTTGAAATAAACGATATCATATATATATATATATGGTTAAATAACAATAATGTTGAAATTATACACCATTTATTAATGCCAGTGCCTTACAGTGCATTAGTTATAAGGCTCAAGTATTAGCCAGATTTGTTTTGCTGGAAATTATAAAAGAAATAGAGAAATTCTGTTCATCCTTTTACGAATGTCATGAAACAGCTCCACAATATAGGTTCATGGGTGTATACCAGGCTAATGACCACAAGGGCCTTTATAAGTCTAGCCATGCATCCCAAATCTCTGACAAGTTTTGGTATATACCTCTCAAAATCTTATTGCAAGAAATCTGGACAAAGCCTAAAATAGTGGGGGGAGGGGCAAAGGCCAAAAATTAGGGACATATTTTAAATATTGCTCTTATAAACTTAGAAAGTTGCTAAAAAGGCAGGATTTTCATTAGCATGCATTTTTTGAAGCATATGAAGTCTGAAACACACATATATGTTGTTATTTAATAACTTCAGTCCTCAGTGATTTGCCAGAAAACCACAAGTTTTATGTAAAACACACTAAAACTATGAGGCAAAAATCTGGACATTCTGCAAAAATCTGGACAGTTGAGAGGTATGTTCTGGTACCCTTAATAAGTTTAAGCAGGGGCTTGGGAGGTGAAAGATTTACAAGCAGGGTCTGGAAGATGAATCATTTACAGGCTACCTGTGTCCATTAGAGACATTAAGTGCCAAACCAGAGATGAATTACCTGTTCACAAATCGTTTGATTCCAATACCTAATATAGATGTATCATCTGAATGCATTGCTATAGACATTTGTTGGGTTATTGGTAAGATCTAGCAGTATTATCAATATATTTTGATCACAGTAGTCAGTACAACAAAGTTTAAAGAACCTGTACGATTATGTAAGGCTAATGCTTAGTCTATTATCAGATAATAGGTGCTAGCATTCTCCAAAGTAGATATTCCTTAAGAGGCACTTAATGAGAAAGGCACGCCCTTTATGTCAAGAGCTTTGCAACAACTGTGCCAATGTTTTCATGTTACTCAGTTAAAAATATCTGTTTACCATCCACAGACTGGTAGTTTAGTACAGAGGTTCAATACAACATTGGAAAAATAACTGAAGCAGAAAGCAAGAATTGGGATCTGTTCTTATATTACATACTTTTTTCAATAAGGTAGGTGCCACGTGTCAATGAGATATGCATCATTTGAACTTTTTATAGACTGCATCCAAGAGGTCTACTTGATATTGCTAAGGAGACCTGGAAAAAAGAGAAGAGAAAAAAACATTCAAAAGTGTTATAGAATACTGGACAAACTTACAAGAAAGGCTAAGAATGGGGATTTCTACATTGAAACACAGGAAGATAAATGCTCATGAAATGCAAACAAAGTATGTAACAGGAATGATAAAAGAAGATAAGTCAAACCAAGAGACAAAGTCTTTGTACTTACCCCATCAGCAGAAATACATTTGTACCTAAGCTGCAAGGTCCATTTGAAATCTTAGAAAAATAAATGAGGTTGATTATAAGTTAAAGCAGACTAATAAGAGAAAGCCAGGACAAATATACATCAATGTACTGAAAGAATGGAAAGAAGGTGAATCTTCAGTAGTGGGTTCTAGCACTGTGGTGGAAAAAATGCACTTACAAAGGAATCCATTTCTACTCTTCAGACATGTGAGTCTAGATAGACACAAACAAGAGATGCTAGAATTTCAACTCAGAAATAAAGAAGCCTTTTCAGATTTACCTGAAAGGAAAATATAGCAATGCCTTCAAGAATGAAGGCATATTCAAATCATACAGAGTACCTAAGCGATAAAAGAAAGCAGTACAGAAAGATAGTTAAAGCAGGCCTGTGGAGATGGAAGTTTATTAAAAAATTCAAACTAAGAAACTAAGAAACCATGGGTCAATGATGAACATGAAGTAGAAATGCAAAATTAGAGAAATGAGGAAGAGGTAATCAAAGAGAAAACATTGAAAGCAAAAATAAGTATAATTACATCAAAGTATAAGGAATGTAACAGTGATGTTAGTGTTCCCTTTGCAATGAATAGTGGAGAGCTGCTACCTGTGCAGATTAACCAGTTACATTATTTAGACACTGAGCAACAGGAAAGGTCTGAGGAAGAAATAGAAAACACTAAACTTTTTGTTTGCTTCTGCATATAGCAAGGTGGAAGGAATAAAAAATAATGCCATAAAATGCTGTAAAAGCAAGGATATGTTTATCAATCAATGTTACGGTAGAGGGAGGAAACTTGGTACAGAGCTTCACAAAGAACTGAACTCTGTATTACTCCAATAAAATCTGTCTTCTTACTACCTATAATTCACAAGTGTCTCCATTGCCAAAATTTGTGGTGGCAAGTTAGTGGCCAGATCAAAATCAGTTAATGTCAAATATATGACTTGTTTTCAGAACACTTTGTCACTATACTATATACCATTATTAGTATTACTTACAGCCTTAGTAATACTGCTATTGTGGCCTTTGGCCTATTTTGAACCCTGACATTTCACTGTTTGCCGAGCTATCAGTAACATGGACTGAATCATCTACCTAGAGTTGAATGGGTTGTCTTGGTTCCACAACTCCTGCATTTAAGTGCCAAATCCAGGCTTTATTGAGCTGGGACGGAGTGTCATGTAGCAGCTTTTGTGTGCTGAATACTGTACATGGTGTAAATTTTGTAAAACCTATATTTGTAAGTACTGTAGCTTTGAAACAAAGCTAATGCTATTGTGAGATGCAAATAAATGCTGTTTCTGTAAAAGCAGTTGGGTAATTCTATGCAGTAGCAAAAGGAGATATCTTTTCATAGTGGGATCATTCCAGTAATTTTGTCATTTATTCTTGCATAAAAGTAGGGCTTTTCCAAACTTTGAAAAATTCACTAGCAAATCAAGGTGCATATTTGTTGCACCCTTAACAGGAAGCTTGTTTTTCTTATTATGGATGGATTGTCATTATCAGCATTAAATAACATTGCTGGGGGGGGGGTTGAATCCCACAACTGTCAAACAAAATGCCATGCAGGTATGAGAGGGACAAAATTCACTTCACGTTCCCAGTTAGGTCTGTTGGCCACAAAGGGGTTGGTCTCTTAAGTCAAACCATAAGTTAAAGTAAAGAAAAGTGCACTGAAATATGATTAAATAACAAATTCAACAACTGCAAGCTGTTCATAAGAGCATAAAGGTAATGCACACTGATGTACTGGTATGGGCTTCCATAACTCACACCCAGAGTGGGCTGCATACTGATCACTTACAAACCTTATTCTTTGGCCTAGCACCCTAGACCTCTTTTTAATACTCTTTTTGTGATCCAGTGTTTTCAAGTGCCCCTTACCCACTGTTACTGCTTTGCAAACAAATTATTGTTTACACACATACACACACACACACACACACACACACACACACACACACACACACACACACAATTTCCAGGGAAGGCTGACAGAGCTTTCCGGTTCTGCCAACTTTCTTCCTTACACGGTAGACACTTTGACACATTAGTTACCTGTCTTTTGATATAGCCAAACATAACTTGCAAAAATTATATTCCACTGGAAGTATGCTTAAAGGATCAGGTTTAAGAGATCTAGCTAACTGGAGATGGATGCCATGATGTGCTAACTTACAGTGCTCAAAACCCATTTCACAGATAATAAACAACAAAAATACCCATATAAATAAGAAATTACAGTCACAAGAGCTTAAAAAAAATTAATAAACTTTATGACAGTGTTTGATACAAGTTAAATATGCAGAGATCAAAATATAGATTTGGTTATACAGAAAGTAGCAGTTAAAGAACTCTAGCTAAGTTACATAAATAAATGTAATTACCTCTGTCTTAAAGAATACAAAACTTTTGCTGTCATATGTTTGTAGACATTACAAGGCAGCATTTGCAGACTTATAGGGAGGAGGTTAATTCATTATCTTCAGCAAGAGTAAAGACTGTTCCTTGTGTTTCATATTGAAATATATATTAATTTCAACTTGACACTCATGTTCATAAACAAGGGACAAACAGATGGCATCATTTTCTTTTCCAACTCAAAAGCAGATATAGTTACATTAGTTCCCTTTTATCCACACTTAGTTCTTAGTATGCAAGTTCATTATTCCTATGTCTGTTGACAGTTTTGGACAGGTGCTTCTTTGAAATACACTTTAATTGCACTTTGTGACCCTTGGCATTTCACTTTCAAAACCCTTGTGTGACTAAATTATATGTAACCAAATAAGTAATTCCTGAGAAATTACAGAATGTTACACATTTTACATTTCTTGTCCTTTCATGTTCTTTTTTAGTTAAAACAGAAAATATCACTGATTCTCTGTCAAAGGAAACACCCATTGCAAATTAAAAAGAATTCAGACATACTTTACAAAGGTTCCAACATTCTCAATCAGAACAAATACGATGTATCTTTAAATCAGTTTTCCAAGTCTGTCCCCCTAAGTATCACTGACCTGTGTGACAGAAGACTGCAGTTTGAGTGGAGACTGTCATTGTGCCTAAATCAAAGTTGGGTCCCCCTGCCTGGACTACAGTCAGATTTTGAGGAAAGATGGATGTCAGCAACTGCACAGAGTGAGACGCTTACTTCTAAACCTACAGACACTGTAAATTTGGACAATCTCTACTGGTGACTAGATACTTCAGGCCCAACATTAGGGATGCTAATTAGCATAACATTTGCATACCAAGTAACATACTCCCTCCCACTACCATTTTTTTTACATTTTAGAATGCTGTTTGCATTCCCAGTATGTTGCTCTTTTATAATTACTCTTTTCTGAGTCACTCAAAAATAAGTAGAAGTCTGGTCAGGTAGCCTAATTTATGCATATCACAGAATTGTTTTTATATGAATTTTACATGTTTACTGCAGAGATGTCAGCTGTTTAAAATTCTGGCAGCGGTTGGGAGCCAGAACACATACTGTGCACACTCATGACATATTAGCATACCAGTTGTATATGCAAATAACACATCAATTACACAAAAAAATGAAGAAATATTTTTTTGTACCACTACCAGTTTGGGATATGACAACACATGGTCTTTAAGTCATCAAATGTGCCAAATGCATTCAGCAAATCTGAATCCAAGTGCCTATCAAAATATAAGGTTGTGGCCTCCTTTTTCAATTCGGGAGCTTCACATGCATGCATACATAGGAAGGCCAAAAATGTACAGTGCAAAGCAGCTCATATTACTACTGCATTCCAGCAAAATGACCCAGGTCATTAGAAACATGACCATCACCTATATTAATATAATTTCTTCTTCTTTTGGGGGTTGTTCAGACTGGAATGGAGTTTTATGGCTCTGTGACTCCCCTAGGTCCAGATTCCACAGAGCCAAAGATTTATACAATGTTGCCCAGATTTATCCCCTCCAGTTTGGGGCCACCAACTTCCACCATACTGGCAATGACAGCTACTTCAGGGGAAGTGACTAACAGCCACCACTACCTACATTGCTTCTGAGAGATAGCTTGATAGGTTGGATCCCTACATTTCCTCTGCTAATACCGACAGAAATCAAAGCAGTGGCATGCAGTGGGCTTTATAGTTCCACACCTCCACCTGTTGTGTAACCTTGGCCCTGTCTTCCTTGTAGACGACAACAATGTGTGATCCTTGGCTTTCACCAGGGACGCTACAATAAAAGTGTGTACTCATTCACTTGCTCACTCTCATATACAATGGCCCCGTGGTCAGCTACCACTGTCCTGGGAATTTTCAAGGCAAAGGGAGAAGCAGAAGTAGGTTGCCGGGTATTTCTTCCATATCACACATACGCACTCACACCTATGGTCAGTTCTGAGTCCCTCATCCACCTTATATCATGTTGTTTGGAACAAGGGAGGAAACCAGTGCATCTTGAGAAAACCCATGTGAACACAGGGAGGATGCAGACTCCATACACAAGGCACCCCATGCATCCCCTAAACAGAAATGAACAGGATTAAGCCTCATAGTGTCTCTTCCCTACATCAGCTCCACCAATTGTCTGAGCTTCTAACTGAATTGGGTTGGCCTGAGTCAAACTAAGGGCTTAATCTTCCTACACCCGTGAAACACCACCTGTATTAATAGTGCAGTTCATCAGTACTACAGAAACAACCTTTGGAACATTTTAACTGAGTGTTGTTCTAAGTCCACTAAGAACTGCTTCCTATCATGTGTGTAATTGAAAATTACTTGAAATCTCATTTGGAGTTTGATTATTACCCTTAATCAGCAAATGAAAACTTAGAACTGGACTCCTTATCTTGATCTCATCACTGATATTAGCTAAAACCCTTACGGTAGTCATTCCTAGAGAAAGTCTTGTCTACTGCAGCTCTTCTGAGAACAGACCATCATTCCTACAGAAAGTCGTGTCTGCTGCAGCTCTTCTGAGAACAGACATCGTCATTCCTACAGGAAGTCATATCTACTGCAGATCTTCTGAGAACACACATCGTCATTCCTACAGGAAGTCATATCTACTGCAGCTCTTCTGAGAACAGACATCATCATTCCTAGAGAAAGTCTTGTCTACTGCAGCTCTTCTGAGAACAGACCGTCATTCCTACAGAAAGTCATGTCTACTGCAGCTCTTCTGAGAATGAACATCGTCATTCCTACAGGAAGTCTTGTCTAATGCAGCTCTTCTGAGAACAGACATCGTCATTCCTAGAGAAAGTCGTGTCTACTGCAGCTCTTCTGAGAACAGACATCGTCATTCCTAGAGAAAGTCGTGTCTACTGCAGCTCTTCTGAGAACAGACATCGTCATTCCTAGAGAAAGTCGTGTCTACTGCAGCTCTTCTGAGAACAGACATTGTCATTCCTAGAGAAAGTCTTGTCTACTGCAGCTCTTCTGAGAACAGACATCATCATTCCTAGAGAAAGTCGTGTCTACTGCAGCTCTTCTGAGAACAGACATCGTCATTCCTAGAGAAAGTTGTGTCTACTGCAGATCTTCTGAGAACACACATCGTCATTCCTACAGGAAGTCATGTCTACTGCAGCTCTTCTGAGAACAGACATCATCATTCCTAGAGAAAGTCTTGTCTACTGCAGCTCTTCTGAGAACAGACCGTCATTCCTACAGAAAGTCGTGTCTACTGCAGCTCTTCTGAGAACGAACATCGTCATTCCTACAGGAAGTCTTGTCTAATGCAGCTCTTCTGAGAACAGACATCGTCATTCCTAGAGAAAGTCGTGTCTACTGCAGCTCTTCTGAGAACAGACATCGTCATTCCTAGAGAAAGTCGTGTCTACTGCAGCTCTTCTGAGAACAGACATTGTCATTCCTAGAGAAAGTCGTGTCTACTGCAGCTCTTCTGAGAACAGACATCATCATTCCTAGAGAAAGTCGTGTCTACTGCAGCTCTTCTGAGAACAGACATCATCATTCCTAGAGAAAGTCATGTCTACTGCAGCTCTTCTGACAACAGACATCGTCATTCCTAGAGAAAGTCGTGTCTACTGCAGCTCTTCTGAGAACAGACATCGTCATTCCTAGAGAAAGTCATGTCTACTGCAGCTCTTCTAAGAACAGACATCATCATTCCTAGAGAAAGTCGTGTCTACTGCAGCTCTTCTGAGAACAGACATCGTCATTCCTAGAGAAAGTCGTGTCTACTGCAGCTCTTCTGACAACAGACATCGTCATTCCTAGAGAAAGTCGTGTCTACTGCAGCTCTTCTGACAACAGACATCGTCATTCCTAGAGAAAGTCGTGTCTACTGCAGCTCTTCTGAGAACAGACATTGTCATTCCTAGAGAAAGTCGTGTCTACTGCAGCTCTTCTAAGAACAGACATCATCATTCCTAGAGAAAGTCGTGTCTATTGCAGCTCTTCTGAGAACCGTCATCATCATTCCTAGAGAAAGTCGTGTCTACTGCAGCTCTTCTGAGAACAGACATCATCATTCCTAGAGAAAGTCGTGTCTATTGCAGCTCTTCTGAGAACACACATCGTCATTCCTACAGAAAGTCGTGTCTACTGCAGATCTTCTGAGAACACACATCGTCATTCCTACAGGAAGTCATGTCTACTGCAGCTCTTCTGAGAACAGACATCATCATTCCTAGAGAAAGTCTTGTCTACTGCAGCTCTTCTGAGAACAGACATCGTCATTCCTACAGGAAGTCTTGTCTACTGCAGCTCTTCTGAGAACGAACATCGTCATTCCTACAGGAAGTCTTGTCTAATGCAGCTCTTCTGAGAACAGACATAGTCATTCCTAGAGAAAGTCGTGTTTACTGCAGCTCTTCTGAGAACAGACATTGTCATTCCTAGAGAAAGTCGTGTCTACTGCAGCTCTTCTGAGAGCAGACATTGTCATTCCTAGAGAAAGTCGTGTCTACTGCAGCTCTTCTGAGAACACACATCGTCATTCCTACAGAAAGTCGTGTCTACTGCACCTCTTCTGAGAACAGACATCGTCATTCCTAGAGAAAGTCGTGTCTACTGCAGCTCTTCTGAGAACAGACATCGTCATTCCTACAGAAAGTCGTGTCTACTGCAGTTCTTCTGACAACAGACATTGTCATTCCTAGAGAAAGTCGTGTCTAATGCAGCTCTTCTGAGAACAGACATAGTCATTCCTAGAGAAAGTCATGTCTACTGCAGCTCTTCTGAGAACAGACATTGTCATTCCTAGAGAAAGTCGTGTCTACTGCAGCTCTTCTGAGAACAGACATCATCATTCCTAGAGAAAGTCGTGTCTACTGCAGCTCTTCTGAGAACAGACATCATCATTCCTAGAGAAAGTCGTGTCTACTGCAGCTCTTCTGAGAACAGACATCGTCATTCCTACAGAAAGTCATGTCTACTGCAGCTCTTCTGAGAACAGACATCATCATTCCTAGAGAAAGTCGTGTATACTGCAGCTCTTCTGAGAACAGACATCGTCATTCCTACAGGAAGTCTTGTCTACTGCAGCTCTTCTGAGAACAGACATCTTGTTCTGAAAGAATGAAATTTTAATATGGTGCTGATATAGTCCAGAATTGCCTTTAGGGTGTGCAGGCCCTCACAAATGTAGGATTTTTTCATTCCGAATGGGCTGGTAGTGATAGTGAGAATATTCCATTACTATATCTAGTAAGTATTTATTGTTATAGGCTTCAGAAAGCACAAAAAGGATAATATTATTATTTCTAATTCATTCATGTTACCTGATTATCATCTGTAGTACTTTGTCATTTTTACAGAATATTATTTTAACATCACCAAGACCTTCACCAGTGGATGTTTCTGCATCAGCTCTGATGCACACGGCTTGGACAGATGATTTAATGTTTCATAGGTCAAGCAAGACTCAGTTTATTGCTACAACAACAGGAGCCAGGTCTGCCTTCTGATGTCAAAAACTAGTTTATTCTGCCTTTTATTTAGGCCTTAGGCATAAGCCAACTAGGTGGCCACCTAGTGCACCCTCTAGCAGAGGTACTTTTCCAGCATTTATTTGTTTATTTATTTATTTTTTTTGTAGTAAAGAAATAGTTTCTTTAGAATATATTGAATGAATACAGGAAAAAGAACTAGACAATAAGACAAACTGTGAGAAAAAGAAAGAAAAAAGTAATATGGATGGTGTATCTAGACCAGGATGGGGGCACTGGATGGTTTGGGGGACAGGCACTATACAGCCCTTTTGCCTAGGCCACCATTTGACCAAAGGTTGGCCCTGAATATGCCATGAGGCTTTATATCAGTAGCAATATTCATCCCTTCAAAAGCAGACATTTTCTTGTACTACAAGTGACAACAGGAGTAGAACAGGGGTTTCACAAACAGCTGCTGAGGGGAACCATGCATAAAGTTAATGTGTGCAAAACTAGAGGCTGCAGTGCCTAGAGTAATTCCAATTTTCTGCTGGGTACAGTGATCCTGGAGTTAATTATATAAAGTAAGGGGGTGCAGTGGTGAAGCTCCTTGCATGGTTGGGGTGAGATGGCATTTGTCACCCCAAAAAGAATAGTCAAACAACTTTGTTTTGAAAGCTATTTTGCATTGTTTGTTTCATGCAACTGGTATTTCATTCACACAGGAGTCTTCCATACTATCACTTTAAAGTCAATAACTATAATTATATATTTAAATTACTTCAAGAACTAAAAGATGCCAGAAAAGTAAATAAAGTGAAAAATTATGCCATAGATGAGTGTTGAAGTTATCGGTGATTTTTCATAGACCGCCTACACTCAGATGCTCACCACCATCCTACTGTCCAGTCTTCAGAATGTTTGATTCAGCATTCTGGGAACACTCCTGAACTCTAGACCGCATGCATAGGTTCTGTCACTCTGTCAATGGATCACAACTATGTGTTATATCACTATGTCAGTGGGGTGGGCACCCACATGTACTTACTGAATGAATGAATCCTGACTTACATACTGTAAAACAATCATTGTTGAACAAAGACATCTAACAGTATCAATTTCATACGATAATTGCTCACCAGTTAAAACTATCATCGCACCAACTTACTGACACAGAGATTTTGGCCCTCAATCATATTACGGTGTATTTTGATTGGCAAACTGCTGCTACAGGGCTTCCCAAAGTGGTCTGGAAATGTGATTAGTTGCCTGCTCTGTTATCTCAAGAGCAATGATAGATTGCTGCATAAATGCCCACTACAAATGGCTGATTGGATGACTAGAACATTACTTGTGTATTGAAGCATGTAGGCAACCTTCTGGAGACCCCATGACAAGGTTGGTATCAGCTGGGGCACCCCCTAGGAAAATTTAAAAATAAATAATATCAACCGTGCACCAATCCATGACTTAAAGACCATAGACAATAAGCTCAGCATTCGTGCACCTTCCTAAATCATTAAGAGCCTAGTAAACATTACTGGTAACATGAACTTGAGGGTCAGTACGGATATTGAAGCAGGGGAACAAAGGACAGGAGTGAAGTTCCAATGAGCCTTTAAATATTGTTGATGACTATATAAAAACAAATCCTGTCATCACAAAAAATGTACATTTAACAAGCTATGCAAAGGAGAAAAAAGGAGGTCTGAAAAGCATTAATACTCAGGAATACACTACATTGTAGAGCAAGTGTGAAATCATGTAGAGGCATTGATATTAAAAAAATATATTAATACTACATTTGCAGTATTACTGCAGCATGTGGAGTTAAGCAACAATTTTGTACTGCAAAACGTATAAATGAAAAGCCTAAAATAATACAAAAAACTCACAGTGTAATACTGCAGCTAGAAAAATTACAATAAGAATATGAATGCATGGCAGAAAGTCTAACTCATTCATAGGATCATAGGTTCAAAGGTGTGTACTAGGCTAATGGCCCTGGAGCCTTTACAAGCCTAGCCCATAGAACTGCCATGGCATCATGCTGCCCAACGTTAGTTCCCAGTGCCTCTATCAAGTAGAACCACTGGCGTAATCCCTGGGGTGAACTTTCTATTTCCCTTCCACTCGTCAAGATTACTCTTGAAGAGGGCCATTGAGGTGCTCTGCTTGACATGTATAGGAACTCTATTCCAGAGCATGGGCAGTCTCTGGGTTATGAACCTGTCCCTCCAGCATGTTCTGTTGATTGTGTTAATGAGGTTGAGGTCTCTGAAGCGTGTGGTGCAGAGAGATTGGGATTACTTTTGATGTAGCATTTCTAACAGAGCTGGGTCAGACATGGTTTTGTAAGTCAAGCAGAGATCGCCTCTTAGTAGACGATATGAAACAGAGAATAGCTGGAGTTTTTTGAGTCTGTTTGTGTAGGACATGTGTTTAAGGCCTAGGATCCTCTTCGTGATGTACTTTTGTGGCCTTTCCAGCTGTTGCATGTGTCTAGTGAGGTACATGCCAAATGGGGCATTATACTCGATGACTGGCCTAATGAGGGAAGAGTAGAGAGAGATGATGACTTCTTTCTTCCTGGATGTAAAACCCTTGGTAATGAGATGTGCCACATAGAAGGACGTTCTGACCACAGTGGCAATGTGGTGGTCGAAGGAGAAGTTGCTGTCAACCTCATGCAGTAATGATTCTGATTATGTGGTGAGTGGACATTATTTTATCTAAAGAGGAAAACCAATGAACATGAAGTACTTGTGGGTAAATGGGATGGAAATATATAATGAGTATTTCCACTTAAGTGATGTTTGTGTGCCTGTCAATGGAAATTATTAAGCCAAATGGTCTCCCACAGAATCAAGGAAAACCTAAGTAAACCCCTCTCAGTTATGTTAAGCAAAACATGGACATGCCCCTTACCTCTAGTGACAACTTGGGGAGGTCCACATCAAATTCAAACCATCACCTTCATCAGTGGTCTGTCTAAAACCATGCAAAGTCACCATGAAGCTTATCCAACATGGCATAGGAGACCTCTTTCTGTTAGATATGTAACATTATAGTCTTTTATAGGGATGCTTTTGCCTTTTGAATCCTGTGACATTTTTTGAACACACAACAGCTGCTCTTGCTTCAGAAGTGACAGTGCACACTACTTAAATGTGCAAGGCATTTGGCACTATTCTTAACAAGGGTGTGATTTAATTGACAGTACATACTACTTAAACGTGTAAGGCATTTGGCACTATTCTTAACAAGGGTGTGATTTAAGTGACAGTGTACACTACTTAAACGTGTAAGGCATTTGGCACTATTCTTAACAAGGGTGTGATTTAATTGACAGTGCACACTACTTAAATGTGTAAGGCATTTGGCACTATTCTTAACAAGGGGTGATTTAAGTGACAGTGCACACTACTTAATTGTGTAAGGTATTTGGCACTAATCTTAACAAGGGTATGATTTACATACTAAAATACTAAATGCTCATCCATATGTAATTCAATGGATGAAACACTAATTACACAACAGGACACAAGTCACGGGACTTGGATACCTGTCTATACTAGTGGAGATAAACAGTGCTCTGTACTGGGAATAACTCTCTGACTTTTCTTCTCAGATATAATAGTTGGGAATGGGCTGTGGATAACCAAATATGTCGATGATTGCAAACTGGATAACATTCCAAAGACATGCTTCTGGAGCATTTTTCCCTGGGCTTCCACTAAAAATGGGCTCTGTCTCAGTCAGACTTTTCCAGTAAACAAATGTTAAAATAAAATAATTACTTCAGTAAACGATGCAGAAGTTAAGCTGGACTGCAAAGAAAAAAAAATCTGGTGCAGTTGTAATGACTTCTCTTTTAATGTCAGTAAATGTATCAAAATGAGATATGGCAAGACGTACTTAAGTTATAATTACAAAATAAATGGTCAGATAAGAAAAAAAATTACATCATCATTCTAAAGGGCATGTTCAGTCATTCCAAAGAAATAATGTTACCACTTATAAGTCAATGATTAACCAATTACTGAATATAGTACTCTGTTTTGTAGCCTTCTACCATGCCACCTGAAACAACTTAAAAAAGCTCAATGATTCTTTTCTACAAAACTCTTAGGGCTGGAAGACTTGAACTATTAGGGTCAAGGAGCTGCCATTATATTCTGTTTCCTTTATGCTATTTAAAGGTGACATCTGCCTAGTCAATAAGGCAATATCTTATCCAGTTCTATTTGAATGTCAATGCCTGGAGTACACTTATGTGAGAGCTTCACCAGGTAAGGAAATCTAATACTAAAAATAAACATTACTAATAAAAATGTGCCAGATACATTACATAACACCTTCCAACATTATGGAATAAGATTCTCTTTATAATCAGAAGTCAATCAGTAACTTCCTTCATAAATAATCATATATTATACGTGAAGTAGAAAGTATCATCGTGGGGTGATTCCAGTCAAATTTCTTGAATGGCAATGTGCCATAATATTTTATTTATTTATTTATTGTTTTTGTTGACCGGATAGTATGACTGGGCTGTGGTAGCCCC
Organism: Protopterus annectens; assembly: GCF_019279795.1. Taxonomy (NCBI): domain Eukaryota; kingdom Metazoa; phylum Chordata; order Ceratodontiformes; family Protopteridae; genus Protopterus; species Protopterus annectens. The sequence goes on along the minus strand of NC_056737.1, from coordinate 1,166,009,773 downwards.
ATTTCTATGGAGGCCCTGGAAGAAAAGCTCCAATTACAAAATAGGCAGTTTTATATAACAGAGAAAACACAAAGCTTAAAGTAACAATATGGGCATACAATAACTGAAAGGCAGCTATACTAGACAGAAACTACAGTTAAGTAAAATATTGAGTGTCATTACACATTAAAACAAGACGATCTGGCATTTATACAGTGAGGTTTAAATGTCAAATTACAATTTGACATTTATGGGTAGAAGTATTAAGAGAGAAGAAGAGTGGAAGATGTCCTAAAGCAAACAGGTGATGAGGAAATGTTAGTTGTGAGTATGTTTGTTAGGGATATAGAGGAAAAATAAAGTTGTACTGAAGGTGGGGTAAAATGAGTTTGAGATGGAATTTTGCTAGAGGAAAAAAAATTCTCAGGGGGAAGTAGAGACATCAAAAATGGCAATTGGGAAAAGGGACAGTAGACAGTAGGATATTTACACGGAGAAATTGCTGTGTTGTGGTTTCTAGGAGTAATGTAGGTGTGTAAGAGCCAGGGAAGTCTAGCCTGTGGAAGTGCAAGAGCAGAGACAAGCATTTTTAAAGTATTGTTTTAGCAAATTTTTGAATCTGGATAGGTTGGTTTGTTGTCTGATGGTGGTAGGGATAGATTTCTGGATTTTGAAGACATAATTTGAGTACAAGGACAGACCAGCAGACTTGTGGATGTTTGTTATATTTAACAAAGACTTGCCCATGGAGCATAGTGATCAAGCAAGGATGTAAGATTCCACTAAGGCTTGGAGAAAAGGACAGTTTTGAGGTTTGCGGATTATATTATGACTGGTTGCTAAATGGGTTATAGATATCGTTGAAGTTCTAGGCAGCTTAACTGTTTTAAGGCTAAGCAGTGGTAGGATTTATTTGATTGGTTAATGACAAATTTAGCTAACTTATAGTATTGCTTGATTTTTGTTAAACATTGCTAAAGGTTGGTATAGATGGAGACAGCATATAGTTGTGAAGCTAGGAGCAAAGATTATTGTTTTTTTTGGCATTGCTAGTTAAAAACTGTTTGCTTGCTACAATGTAGGAGTTCAGTTTTTCTGTGGGTTTTCTTGGCCGCTTGTTATACTTGAATATCAAACTTTAGGTGGTTATGTATGATGACAATAGCTTTGTGTGGGACAAAAGTTTGATAAGAGTGTTGTTTGACAAGGTGATGGAGAAGTTTTTTTTTTTTTTTAGGATGCAGATTGTCAGGTGAAAAGCAATAATTTGGCTTTCTTGGCATTCAGAAGGAAGAAAGTATTGCTGAGCCAGGTTTCTATAGAAGAAAAAGCTCTTTGGATCTTTTTCTGAAGTTCTCAGAGGGAAATGTTGACAATTTAGTCAAGCCTATGAACACCACTCAGCCACATATACTATTTTTTGTTGTTGTTTGGAAATTTATCGGTGTGGTTATAAAAATCGATTGTTCTTTATGTGTGACCACACACCATTGTTTGTACATGACATATTATTTTAGAATACATAATATGCATTTTGTGGATGCTCTTGAAACCGTACTTCAGAAGACTGGTCAGAAAATATTACTACATTAATTTTTTATATGGGAAAATGTCATCAGTCTGGTGAAAAGCCAAAATTAACATTTAAGTTTGCAAGTCATAGTAGCAGAGGATAGTGTTTGAATAAACATACAAAATGGCTACAAGAAATATCAGGCAATTCAGTCTATCAACAGAGTTTTGTTTTTGTTTCATTTATGACTGAAGCTACAATTGTGCCTCTTACAGAGTTCAAATTTATAGACAAACTCACCACACTTCTCTACTGTCCAGATTTTCACAGAATGTCCAGATTTCTGCCTCAAATTTTTAGTCTGTTCCTCATAACATTTGTGGTTTTCTGTAAAATCACTGTAGATTGAAGTCACTACATAATGGTATACATTTGAGTTAACACAAATCCTGTTATTTCACCAACTTTCTACAATTATAAGAGCAATATTTAAAATCTGTACCTGTTTTGGGGCATTTGTTGCCAATTATTTTAGTCCTCAACAATGCAAGGTTATAATGCCTTTCAGACTTTTACACCAGCTACTACACAGCAGGGAACTAAAGGTGGAGGAGTCCCAGTCTATATTAAAAACAACCTCACATCCAGACTAGTTGAAGTGTATGACCCACTAGAAGTTATGCTTGTACAGCTCACCATAAACAGGGTCTTGTAACGTATCCTTGTAACCTACAGGTCCCTTTCCATGTCCCAGGAAACCCATGCTACCTATCTCAATGTACTAGAGTCCCTCACCATCAACCCAATAAGGTATTCATGGGGGATCTTAACTACCCTCTATAGACTGGGAATCCTATGCCACTTCCAATGCACAAGCCCACCGATTATTCCATTTTGTGAATACCAACATCCTGGAACAATTGGCCCATTCTCCTATCAGGGGTACAAACATCCTTGACCTTGTACTTGCAAACATGGGGGAGTGATGTTCATCACCCAATGTAATGACTTTGATCTTCAGATCTAACCATAAGGCAGTATCACGTAAAATAAAAATTAAATCTGGGGATCCAATTAAACCAAAAACCTTTAAGAACTATTCCAAGGCTAACCTCTCTCTACTAAGTGACAACCTGGCTAAAGTCCAAGCACCCCCAAACCCAGTAAACACCATTACATATACAGTAAGCTGAGCTATTTACAAAATCTCTGTTCAACCATATTGGTAGCTGTGCTCACTCGTATTAAGAATAAGACAAACTCAAAAGAAAAGCCACCTTGGTGGAATCACAATATTAATCAGTTATACAGCAAAAGAAAAAAAAATAAAGTCATACATGCTAAAAGCCCCCCTGACCAATCTAACAAGGCAGCTATGAGAGTTAATTAATACTTCAAAGGATAAATCTGAAGAAAAATAGCTTCTCAGGCAAAGGACAGCCACAAATCCTTCTACACATATAAATAAAATAAGTAAGGCACCCTGTAAATCACACCATGAGTTCCATGCTCATAAAAAATGGCTGCCGAATCCAAACAGTTAAAAGCCGAAAAAACTTTTATTAAACAGTATGGTTAAGTCCCAGTATATTTTACTGGAGGGACGAAAGCGCTTAACCATATTGTTTAATAGAAGTTTTTTTTGGCTTATACCTGTTTGGATTCGGCAGCCGTTTTTTTTACGAGTATGGAGCTTTTGGTATGATTTACAGAGTGCCTTGCTTATTTTATTTAGGTTTACTGTTTGGTGCCTTCTATAGATATGTCTGCATCCTCAGGGGAATTATACAAAAATGCGCAGAACTTTTTGTAAATGGCATCAGCCACACAGAACAACAGGCCATTGCCAACCTTTTGGCTGACAGGTTTAGCTCAAATTTATCTCCCCAATTGCCCTCCCCCCGATAGTCCAAAGGAAATACCACATAACAAAATCCCCAACCACTACTATGGAGCAGATCATCAATGCACTTTACAAGGCCAAAAAACTGCATTGATGTGCCCTAATAACATCTCAGGATGTTTAATAAATAGCATTAAACATGACCTCTCTGGTCCATTTGAATCACTTTTCATCTGCAGCCTTCAGTAAGGTTTTGTGCCCAAGGAATGGAAGACGGATAAAGATATTCCCCTGAACAAAGGAGGTCCAACCACTGATGTGGGTAACTACAGGCCCATAATTCTTACCAGCCTCATATGTAAGGCCATGGAAAGAATCATCATGGACATGGTAAAAGAGGACATAAGTAGCCTGCAAACACTGGACCCATCACAGTTCAGCTTTTTTAAAGGAAGGTCATGCCTATTACAGTAGACTTTTTTGAGAGGGTCACCACCAAAGCATTGGATGAAGGTAAGACTGTGCACACTGCTTACCTCGACCTGGCCAGAGCTATTGATACAATACCCTACTCGGGCATTATAGACATGTGCACTAATTTAAGTATAAACCCTTTTATCACCCACTGGATAGTCAGCTGGCTCACTGATAGACCCAGGAGGTCAAAAATATGTAGGTGAGGCCACCTCCACCAAGAGGCCAGTCACTAGCGGAGTCTGTCAGGGCTCAGTACTGGGCCTGCTCCTTTTTGGCATCCCTTTCTCTAAAATGGAAGCAAATGCTGAAGGTTTATGGCTGACTAGGTTTGCAAATAATTGCAAGCTGGGAGTTATCATCGACTCCCCTGCAGACACTAGTATTCTTCAAGAAGGCCTATCTCTGTCTAACAAATGATGCCAAAGCCTTGATCTTAAACTCAATGCTAAGAAGTACATAATTGTACCCTTTGAGAAGTCAACCATCCTGGCTAATTAACATGTTGATAATACGCCCCTAAGAGTCATACCAGTGGTCATGGATTTTGGTATACACGTAGACAGTTGCCTTACCTTCAACTACCACTTGGCCGCAGTGGTGAGGAAATCATTTTATGTTGCTCAAGTTATAAGTAAGGGCATGGCATATAGCTTCAAAGAGGTCATTATCCCACTGCACTCTGTCCTTATCAGACCAGTCATAGAGTACAGTACTCCCTTTGTTATGTACCTGACCAGGCATATACAGCAACTAGATTGACCATAGAGGCTCCTTCCAAAAAGAATGCAAGGCGTAACAAACCTGCCTTATACACAGTGCCTTAAAGCCCTTTCCTTCATCTCAGTCTCCTACAGATTATTGAGGGGTGATCTATGCCTGACTTACAAGGCATCCACAAACCCCAAACTTATGAATCTCCTACATATTCGTAAGTCAAAGAATACAAGAAATACAAGGTCTATGGTCCTGAATTTTTGCCTTTGGCTTAAACAGAACATGCGGGAGAGACAGATATATGTCCCAGAGACTGCCCCTCCTATGGAACAGGATTCCCATCCATGTGAAGTTGAGTTCATCTATTACCCAGTTTAACCACAACCTAGACCAGTGGGTGGGGGATAGGAGATTTTCACCAGGCCTGGCACCCATGCCCCTTATGGACAGAGGTAGCTTATAAATGCCTGGCCCTTGATGTCCTCTTTGGATACAGGACATCATTATTCTTTCAGGAAAACCTCACTAGGCTTAGAAAGGCCCCCCGGGTTGTTAGTCTAGTAGCAATCTATAAATTCCATTGCTTCATTTTTTAGCATTATTTGCTTATTGTTTCTACTGTGGTGGTGGTGCTGCGGTAGCGTTGTCGCCTCACAGTTAGACGTTGCCCATTCGATTCTCAGTTAGAGCGTCTTCTGTGTGGCGACATGCGTGAACGGGTGTTCCTTCGTTGAAGGTTGTGCGTTAGGCCCGGCAAGCCAGCACGTAAAACTCTACTGCCAGTCATTAGCAGACCGGAGTTCCGCTGTGGCGACCCCTAACTAGGAAACGCCGAAAGACACAAACAAACAAATTTGCTTATTGTTTCTCCACTTTCACCTACCCCTGTGCTGGAGTTTTGTGCTGCTTTTCTGCCATAAAAAAAAATATATATATATATATATATATATATATATATATATATATAATCAGTGCCTGCATTTGTATTCAGGAAGTGAACAATCTCCTTATTTTTATAGCTGGACCTATGTTCAATGATACCTAACCTCCGGCACTTCCAGCAGAACCCAAAACCTACATCATCCAAAAGTTTAGAATGTAATATCTGCTGCTCAAGCCACAGTCAGCCCTGCCTTGCTGTTACTAGTATGACTAACTGCTGGTCATGTGAAGAAGCTTTTGCAATGTGATGTTCAAGACTTGTAAGTCTCACTCTAGATGCAAAATATGATATTTTTAAAACATACCCAAACTCACCACTAATAAGTATCTATTGTAGGCATCTTTTTCATTTAAACAAAAAAAACTCTTTTGTGCAAAATCTTTCAGTAGGAGCAAGGAACAACTGAAGAATTCTTATTTGAAGAAGGGCACGTTCTGAATAATTTTGCAAAGAATTACAAAGCCCCTTTAATTGGTGGCACCATTTCAGACTATTCATTGTTTACATACAATTGTCCTTATAATACAATGACAACTCATTTGTATTAATACCAATAGTTTAAAGCCCAGCCGCTGAAGTACCACTGAGGGGCCAGACTTTGTATTGGAATATACTAAGGGACAGTGCAAAATAAAAGAAAAATCAGGTAAGTTCTCAAAAATAAATAAACAGATACATCCGATTTTCCTTCTGTTTCAGTATTGTCCCTTATAAAGTGTCATCAGAAAAAAAACAGCAATGGAGTTTCTCTTGTCTTCATTGGTTCTCCTGCACTGCATTGATATACTGTGCATGTGTGGAGATGCAAGTCCCATACACATGCTCAATATATCAGCAAAGAAGGGTAAACATGGAGAAACACTTCAGCAGCCTTATGCAAAGACATGTTTTTAAGAAAGGTAACCAATTTCTTTCTTAAATAATTTCATTATATAATAGCAACTCCTGGGTGTGGGTATAGCAGGATTTACCACCATCTGGCTTTGTTTAATCACTCAGGCTTCACCCTGATGATCAAACCACACCAGCTTTGGGAAAATCCTGATATACCCACACCCAGTCATGGATCATTGCTTAAATTATATTTGCCTCATTGCATGGTGGCCATTTTTTTCTGAACAATTTAGCTCAAGGGCTTAAATCATAATTTAGTTTAGCAGGAAACGGAGTGAACAACAGATAATGAGTGTTATATCTGCAACTTAGTTGGGTCAAAATGAAGTTAAATACAGTCAAGAATGTAGATCACTGTAATTTAATATTAAAATTTATAGTGTGGGCTGTGAAGGAAGGGGCTGGAAAAGTTGGCCTTGCCCTCATGAATATCAAAAAGGCATTTGACATAATGCATTAGGCCCATCTAATTAGATCTCTTAGGTGGTGGGGAGGGTGAAATTCCCTTGGAGGGTTGTGTTTAAGGCTTTATACTGAGATATACTGGTAACATTAGTGGTTAAAGGAGGATTGGCAGGGTAGGTCTGTTTCAGCTGGGAAGCAAGGTGAGGCTGCCTATTTTCCTCTGGTTATCCTGACTTATAGAAAAAATGGCTTGAAGGATTAGAATGTTTTTACATAGTAGAGGTGTGAAAGAAATGAAAATTAGCCTGAATGTGTTGTCAGATGACTGCATGATTTTGTTAGTGGATGTGCAAAGGACATTGCCAAGGATCCTGAAGATCTTTAAAAGGTTTAGAAAGGAGTCAGGTTTCCAATTTCCCACAGTGAAAGCTATTACAATTAGAACTGGAAATAGCATTAGAGAGGCATTGGGCCTACCTTGCTCAGATGGAAGATAAAATATTTAGAAGGAAAGGTTTATCCATAGGTTAAAGGAATCAGGGATTAGAAGTGGTCACAATTCATAGGTAAAGTATCAGGTATGTTAGACAGATGGACGGAGAAGGTGGCTAAACTGGGAGGTAAGACTGGGGTAATTAGGGTGATGATTTCATCCCTCTAGTACTCAATTTCGTTATGTAACTTGGTGCAATCCCCCACGCTGGTGTTCTGTTAATGTTATTACTGATATTTTTTTAATTTTTACTGCTAATGATGTTTTTATTATAATTAACATTATTGCAATCATTATTATTGTTACTAATTCATCTTTTGACATTGTTATTGTATTATCAGTACCATTCATACTTGTGAAATGTTCTTATCAGTGACCAACAAGTCAGAAATTTCCTCCTGGGAATGTCAGTGCTCTGTTCAAAGAGACTTTTTAAGAGAGGTGTTTACTAATAAGAGTAAACTTTAAATCTTCCTTTGCCTGATATTATAATTTATTTTTCCATCTGTATTCATGTTAGTTTAGTCCATTTTGTGTTGGTTGCCATACCTTTATCAGAACAGTTATCTCTCTCTCCCTCTATCTATCTATCTATATATATATATATATATATATATATATGTGTGTGTGTGTGTGTGTGTGTGTGTGTGTGTGTGTGTGTGTGTGTGTGTATGTATATATATATATATATATATATATATATATATATATATGTGTGTGTGTGTGTGTGTGTGTGTGTGTGTGTATATACATTATACATATATGTGTGTATGTATATATATATATATATATATATATATATATATATATATATATATATATATATGACAAAAGTAATCCCAAATGGAAGGCAGTAATCCAAACCTATTAAATCTTTTGTAGACACCAGTACATCCACTGTATAGTCTTTGGGAATTAAGGAATAGTGGTTCTTGTACCACTAGAAACATTGTTTACGTTGCCCACTGTACTGTCTGTTTTTGCTTCTATGTAGGCAAAACAAACGGGTCATTGAGGGAACGTATTAGAGACCACGTTTATTGCATTCATAGGAAAGAAGAATATAATGCCATTGCCAAGCATGTTTTGAATGAAGGAACTGACCATGTGTTCCTATTTCAAATGTTACATATACAACATAGCGATATACGTATGGGTAATATTATCAATGATCAGAGAGTGTAGAACTTAAGGGGATATTTAGACT
>NC_056737.1:1165878805-1165996305 GCF_019279795.1 Protopterus annectens | reverse complement strand
TTCCCTCCAGTTGTGACTCTTCTCTTTAGATTCCTCAGAGAAGCATGGTGTGGCCTTGAGCAGGAATCCTTTTTTGCTGGTCATCTGAGTCTGGATACTTTACTATAGACTTTTCACCATTCCTCAATGGCTTTTCTGCATCTGTTTTGGACTGTTGCTTGGTTGAGGCAGGAATGAGGTTTATATATAACCTGGTGTATGCTCCTCTTCATTTTCTCAGCAATACAGAGGCCCATAGTTGTTTGCAAGGATTTTCCTAGCCTTTATTTTGTTTTAATTGACTGCCAGCCACCAGTTTCTCTAATTCATACACAGACAGCAGACTGTCCAGAATATATGCAAGACATGTATGAAGAGCAGTATAAACAGAAACTTGTCACTACTCTTCTAGGTACAGCATACCCTCTGACTTCAATACAACTGGAAATGGTGTTTTACATCACCTTATACCAGTGTTATGACTGAGATCTATGAAGTACTTTAACAAAACTTAAGATATACATTTTTTTAATGTATAGCATCACAGACATATATCTACTCTGAGTCAACAATGCATTAAGCCTCTCCACCCCCATAAACAGGCCTGATACTCCCAAGGGTTCATGCTATTCAAATATAATTCAAATATAGGATTCATAAACTATATTTCTCTTCTCTTCTTTTCTCTTCTCACTTTCACATGTGCAGTTTGACTGTGGTATCTTTTAGGATGCCATTTATTTCCAGATAATTTCTCACTTTCTTCTAATTTACCTTACTTCTCAAGCATGAGATCTAACAACCCCTTTCTACATCATTAAAACTTCAGTTCAATAATAGATTTTATTTGGAAGACATCCTAGTAAAACTACAAAACAATCATTAAAATAATTATTACAATTATTACCTGCAAATATAACAATAACAAATAATAAATTAATATAATAAGGAATAAGCAAATACTTAATCCAAAACAAGTTAAACTGGCAATCTTAAATCCACTAGGACAAAGAAATTCAAGAAGTAATAACTATAAAGGAACAGCTGTCATCTCACATAGGTTCATAGGTTTACACTGACATCCTGACAAAGGTGAACCATCTACAGACCCTGGAAACTATAGACCCATAAATCTCACTAGTCTTATATGTAAAGCTATGAAAAGAATCATCATGGAGATGATCAGTAGAGATATACTAAACCTCCAAACATTGGACCCAACCCAGTTTGATTTTGTCAAGGGCAGAACATGCCAACTCAACCTGGTGGACTTCTTTGAGAAGGTCACCAAAGCAATGGATGAGGGCAAAATTGTTCACACTGCCTACCTTGACCTGGCCAAGGCATTTGACACAATACCCCACTCAGGCATTGTTGACAATCTCAAGAGGTTAGGTACAAACCCGTATTTCACCCGATGGATAGCCAGCTGGCTTACAGACAGGACCCAGGAAGTTAGAATTGGGGAGTCCACCTCTACAAAGAGGCCAATCACAAGTGGAGTCCCTCAGGGATCAGTCCTTGGATCGGTCCTTTTTGACATTTACTTCTCAGAAGTCAAGGCCAATGTTAGTGGTCTCTGGCTGACTAAATTTGCAGATGATTGCAAATTAGGAGCTGTTACTGAATCCCACACTGACACAAATGTTGTCCAGGAGGGACTGACATAGACAAACAACTGGTGTCAGAGCCATGGACTAAAAGTAAATGCCAAGAAATGCATAATAGTATCATCTGGGAAGTCATCCATCCCTGGTAACTATCATATTGACAACCCACCCCTTAGACATGACCCAGTAATCAGGGACTTAAGGACACACATAGATAGCAATCTAGCCTTTGACCATCATGTGTCTACAGTGATGAGGAAATCATTCTATATTGCACAACTTATAAACAATGGTATGGCATCTAAGTCCAAGGAAGTCATTGTTCCACTGTATTTGGCATTCATCAGACCTATCATTGAGTACAATGCCCCTTTGGTATGTACCTAACCAGGCATATCCAACAATAGGAATGCCCACAGAGGTTCCTCACTAAAAGAATACAAGGCATAAGTAATATGTCCTATGCAGACTACCTCAAGGCCATATCCCTGTATTCTGTCTCCTACAGGCTTTTGAGGGGAGAGCTATACCTGGCATACAGGACACTGTCAAACCCCACTCTGATGGAACTCCTGCATATTCACAAAACAAACAGTATCAGAATTACCCATTCTAAATACTTAAACCTTGCCTGTGATATAAATAGGACCTGCTGGAGAGATAGGTATGTATCCCAGAGACTACCCCGTCTACGGAATAGGCTGTCCATCCATGTAAAGCAGAGTTCCTCCATAACCCAATTCAAGTGCAACTTGGAGAATTGGATGGGAAACCAGAAATTCATCCCTGGTTTGGCACCTATGTCTCTGATGGACACAGGCAACCTGTAAATGGTTCATCTCCCAGACCCATGCTTCCACTTATAAAGGGTATCAGACCTTGTCAGAGATTTGGGATGCATGGCTAGGCTTAAAAAGGCCCTTGTGTTCGTTAGCCTAGTAAACACCTATGAATCTATGAACCTATGAATCTCCAGGAAAGATGCTGATGAACTAATGACAGTACTTGAGATTTATGACAGCCTTTTATCACATCAAAAAATTATAGTTTTATAAAAAATAATGAATTTTTACACAAATGAATCTGCAGTTGAGATGTAGCTCCATAGTAACTGCTCAGTCTGTGAATCAAACTTGCAGTGACAGAACTAGCATCAGGGAGATGCACAGTTTTACATAATCTGACTATTCTGCTTGAGAAGAAAGTGATGTACTTATGAGATCAGATGTTTTTCAAATGGCTCCAGACCTGATGTGAACACTTCAAAGAAGCTCACGACATTTAAACTCGAGTAAGAAAACATGATGATGTTCTAAGGAAAGCAGGAGGTCATCATCTCAACATTTTGTAGAAAAGCCATGACACTAGGGACTGTAGCACAGAGGCAAATGTTAACTTTACGTAGACCACTGATAACCCAGTATCTCATACATAAATGGCTTAAAATCTTAGCCTGTGGGCTGTACTATAATGCAGCCATAAGCCTAACATATGAATCCTGTAAATGAGTTAAAACTTTTTAGACATTAAATACTTTATGCTGTTTTATAAATTCAATAAATCTGTGACTTTTGTTTAAAAATGATGCCAACATCATATTTTTATCAATCAAGCAATTTATCCCAACCGGTAACTTTGCTATTATAGCATTTGAATTAACATAACATAACATAAGATAACATAACATATTTCAAGGAATGAACTTCACATCCTCCACACTGCGAAGTTTCTGCTTGGTTTGCATTGTCTAATTGCCAACTCTTCTTGGGAGGGTGGTCTAATGGTTAAGGTGTTTGCCTTACAAACACAAGGTGCAGGGTTTGAGTCTCACAACAGATACTTGGCTAGGCTTACAATGGCTCGCAAGGGCAGTTAGCCTAGTACTAACCTATGAACATGTAATAGGTATTTGCAATGCTTCTGAACAGCACCTTAACAAAAAATATTGGAATATTAGTGGTGAAGAAAGACAAGTAGTAGAAATACTTCAGTAAATAATATTACTAAAATACAAGCGCAGGTATAAAAGGAGATACAGTCATAATGAGTAAACATTATTGCATGCATATTGTGTTTAATTTGTTAATTGATCAAACTTATATAAAGAAATTATCTAATATGACCTCTACAATGCAAGGAAATAATGCTGCCATGAGCTAGTAAACCTGCTTAAAGATCTATTTGCACACTGATGTCTCATATTCTTTTGGAATGTGACTACCGCATTGAGTCTATAATGTACTTAAGTAAACTTATTTTAATTTGTGCATATTAAAGTCATGCTCCTCTATTCAAGATATCAATGCATTTTGGATAAAGTTAAAATAATATTTTCACATGTATGGTTCTAGAATTTTACATTGTCATTGTACTTGGTTACATCATGTAAAACTGATTGTGTTGGGTAGATATGAATTTTAGAAGCACATAAATTTAAGTACTGTATTAATACCAAGAGACTCAGAAAGCTGATGTTTTGTCCCTAAATCTCCTACCTGGTACTCAATAAATAGTTCCGTGGCAGGCACCATGTGTATGTGTAGGGCTAGAGTGCATTAGATCCTGGGTTCGAGTACAGGATGGGCAAGCCTTCCTTTAATGCAATCTGGACGATTGGATGGGTAACCATAAATTCACAGTGGCGGTTCCACCTGTGTCCCTCTTGGAGAGGGGCAATAGGTGCTGATCATGGAAATAAGGGCAAAACTTGGCTAGGCTTGAAAGGGCAGTAGGGTCATTAGCCTAGTAACCTCCTATGATCCTATAAATCTAGTACTTATTAAGTCTGGTATGTCATAAATCTAGTACTTATTATGTATGGTAGAATTTAAATCTAGTACTCATAAATCTAGTACTCATTAAGTGTGGTACATTATAAATGTACTACTCAGTAAATCTGGTATTTCATAAATCTAGTACTGATTAAGTGTGGTACATTATAAATCTAGTACTCAGTAAATCTGATATATCATAAATCTAGTACCCATAAATCTAGTACTCATTAAGTGAGATACATCATAAATCTAGTACTCAGTAAATCTGATATATCGTAAATCTGGTGCCCATAAATCTAGTACTCATTAAGTGAGATACATCATAAACCTAGTACTCATTAAGCGCGTTACATTATAAATTTAGTCCTTAGTAAATCTAATGTTCATTGTGAAAGTAGGTTACATTGATAGAATGTTGAGATTCAGAGGCAGAGTATTTACAGATAGGATGAGATTAAGAGCTATACTCAATACTGTAAACAAACTATCTAATGCAGAGGACATTTTATCTCCATTACTGACAGATACCCAGTTCATAATCTCACATCTCTCAGGACAAGGTCAGCATGCTGCAGTTTGAAATGAATTATTTATTTAGTAGCAGTTCAGTACTCTGCTCATCTCATTCACACATGGATCACCACAGTCAGAGAGGGTAGTGACACTGAACTGAGGTAGATGGTGACAGGTGACATGACACCCCAGCCCGTGTGCACAAAATGGGAAAAAGAGGGTTTGATGATAATGACTGATCATCTGAGGGAATGAACTACATTGAGGGCTGTGGCAGCAGGCTGAATGCACTCCAGAGTGGCATTATGTATCCTACAGTACACAGTGCAGAAAATCTGTGTGTGTGTGTGTGTGTGTGTGTGTGTGTGTGTGTGTGTGTGTGTGTGTGTGTGTGTGTGTGTGTGTGTGTGTGTGTGTGTGTGTGAGAGAGAGAGCACATGCATGCACTCATGGGTATGTGTGTGTGTGTGTGTGTGTGTGTGTGTGTGTGTGTGTGTGTGTGTGTGTGTGTGTGTGTGTGTGTGTCTGTGTGTGTGTGTGTTGGACACATTGCTGCAGCATTACAGTTTGAGCTTGCACAGAAGCAAAATGTATTTATGTCTACAAGCATGTTCTGCAGGCAGATTTGGCATGAAGTACAGCTACCTCTTAATTGTATTGGTGCTACTTATCAGGCATTGTAGCTCATTTGCATATATAAAGAACACTAAGTGTGTACATGATATATGGCAGCATGTCACTTGTGCAGTGTGATTGCTCCATTGCTTCAGAATCGGGTACTAGCCTATTCACTGCATTTCTTTGTCCATCTGCCCTCTGCATCATGTACCAAGTCTCTGAAGCTTCCCTACAGTGTTCTGTATATTCAGCATATTGTAGACCACACATGCAGATAAATGTGAATGATATACATGAGGTGAAGATCAGAGCACAGCAGTATAGCACATTGTAGACCACAGATGCAGATAAATGTGAATGATATGCAGGAGGTGCAGATCAGAGCACAGCAACATAGCGTGTTGTAGACCACACATGCAGCGTGAATGATATGCATGAGGTGCAGATCAGAGTATAGAAGCATAGCTCATTGTAGACCACACATGCAGATAAGTGCGAATGATTTGCATGAGCTGCAGATCAGAGCACAGCACCATAGCACATTGTAGACCGCACGTGCAGTGTGAATGATATGCATGGGGTGCAGATCACAGCACAGGAGCATAGCATGTTGCAGACCACACAAGCAGTGTGAATGATATGCATGGGGTGCACATCACAGCATAGCAGCATAGTGCATTGTAGACCACACCTGCACTGTGAATGAAATGCATGAGGTGCAGATCAGAGCACAGCAGCATAGCGTGTTGTCGACCACACATGCAGATAAGTGTGAATGATATGCATGAGGTGGAGATCACAGCACAGCAGCATAGCGCATTGTAGACCACACATGTAGTGTGAAGGATATGCAGAAGGTGCATATCAGAGCAAAGCAGCATAGCGTGTTGTAGACCACACATGCAGTGTGAATGATATGCATGAGGTGCAGATCAGAGCACAGCACCATAGCACATTGTAGACCACACATGCAGTGTGAATGATATGCATGAGGTGGAGATCACAACACAGCAGCATAGCACGATGTAGACCACACATGCAGTGTGAATGATATGCATGGGGTGCAGAGCAGAGCACAGCAGTATAGCATGTTGCAGACCACACAAGTAGTGTGAATGATATGTATGAGGTGCAGATCAGAGCACAACACTATAGCACACTGTAGACCACACATGCAGTGTGAATGATATGCAGGAGGTGCAGATCAGAGCACAGCAGCCTAGCAAGTTGTAGACCACACATGCAGTGTGAATGATATGCATGAGGTGCAGATCAGAGCACAGCACCATAGCACATTGTAGACCACACATTCAGTGTGAATGATATGCATGAGGTGGAGATCACAACACAGCAGCATAGCGTGTTGTAGACCACACATGCAGTGTGAATGATATGCATGAGGTGCAGATCAGAGCACAGCACCATAGCACATTGTAGACCACACATTCAGTGTGAATGATATGCATGAGGTGGAGATCACAACACAGCAGCATAACGCGATGTAGACCACATATGCAGTGTGAATGATATGC
The DNA here is from genome assembly GCF_019279795.1 of Protopterus annectens. NCBI lineage: Eukaryota > Metazoa > Chordata > Ceratodontiformes > Protopteridae > Protopterus > Protopterus annectens. The sequence goes on along the minus strand of NC_056737.1, from coordinate 1,165,989,279 downwards.
ATCGGGTGCAGAGCAGAGCACAGCAGTATAGCATGTTGCAGACCACACAAGCAGTGTGAATGATATGTATGAGGTGCAATACTATAGCACATTGTAAACCACACATGCAGTGTGAATGATGTGCATTAAGGGAGATCACAGCACAGCAGCATAGCACATTGTAGACCACACATGCAGTGTGAATGATATGCATTAAGGGAGATCACAGCACAGCAGCATAGCACATTGTAGACCACACATGCAGTGTGAATGATATGCAGGAGGTGGAGATCACAACACAGTGGCATAGCGCAATGTAGACCACACATGCAGTGTGAATGATATGCATGGGATGCAGCTCAGAGTACAGCAGCATATTGCATTGCAGACCACACATAGGTTCATAGGTGTGTACTAGGCTAATGGCCCTGGAGCCTTTACAAGCCTAGCCCATAGAATTACCCTGACATTGTGCCACCCAACCTTAGTTCCTAGTGCCTCTGTCGAGTAGAGCCACTGAAGTGACCCCCAGCATGAATTTTCTATTTCCCATCCACTCATCAAGATTTCTCTTGAAGAGGGCCAGTGAGGTGCTCTGCTTGACATGTATGGGAAGTCTATTCCATAGCATGGGCAGTCTCTGGGTTATGAATCTGTCCCTCCACCATGTTCTGTTGTTTGTGGTAATGAGGTTGAGGTCTCTGGAGCGTGTGGTGCGGAGGGATTGGAATTTCTTTAGATGTAGCATTTCTAACAGAGATGGGTCAGACATGGCTTTGTAAGTCAAGCAGAGATCGCCTCTAAGTAGGCGATATGAGACAGAGAATAGTTGGAGTTTTTTGAGTCTGTCCATATAGAACAAGTGTTTAAGGTCTAGGATCCTCTTTGTGAGGTACCTTTATGGCCTCCCCAGTTGTTGCAGGTGTCTGCTGAGGTACATGCCAAATGGGGCATTGTACTTGACGATTGGCCTAATGAGGGAAGAGTAGAGGGAGACATTGACCTCTTTCTTCCTGGTTGCAAAACCCTTAGTAATGAGATGTGCCACATAGAAGGACTTTCTGACCACAGTGGCAACATGGTGGTCAAAAGAGAGGTTGCTGTCAACCTATGTTCCCAGATCTCTTATAATGCCTTCTGTGTTCAGTGGACTACCATCAATGTGGTACTTCAAGGGAACCAGGTTTTTCCCAAAGGGGATGTAGACACTTTTTTTGGCATTGAGCTTAAGGCCATGGTTCTGACACCAGTCGTTGGTCTCATTGAGGCCTTTCTGTAGGATGTCAACATCACTTGGGGAGTTAATAATAGCTCCCAACTTGCAATCATTTGCGAACTTTGTCAGCCAGAGTCCCTTCGTATTGGCCTGGACTTCAGAGAAGTAGATAACAATCAGGAGAGGACCCAGTACTACACCCTGTGGGACTCCACTCATGACTGGTCAGCAGTCTGACTTGGAGTCGGCTACTTTCACATTTTGGGTTCTAGCTGTGAGTCAGTTTGCAACCCACCTAGTGATATAGGGGTTGATGCCTAGCTTAGCAAGTTTTTCTATAATTCCTGAGTGGGGAATGGTATCAAAGGCCATGGCCAGATCAAGGTAGGCTGTATGAACCACCTTACCTTCATCCACAGCTCTGGTGACTGACTCAAAGAAGTTGACCAGATTGAGCAGGCATGATCTACCCTTTACAAAACCAAACTGTGTAGGATCCAGAGTTTGGAGATTCCCTATAGCCTTGTTTATTAGGTCCATAATGATACATTCCATAGCTTTGCATATCAGACTCATCAGGCTAATGGGGTGATAGTTCCCGGGGTCTGTAGTTGCTCCTCCTTTGTGGAAAGGGATATTTGTAGCAGTGCTCCATTCGGTAGGGATAAAGCCTAAGGTGAGGCTGTGATTGAACAGGGCACACAGGTGAGGTGCCAGTTCACTCTGTAGTTCATGTAGCACACAGCCAGGGATACTGTCAGGTCCCATAGAAGCTGTATTCTTGGCCTTGGACAGTGCTCTTTTAAGCTGTGCAGCAGTTATACTGGGTGCCTGGCAATCTGCTGGTATTGTTATTGGTCCTTTGGGGGGGAGGGGTAAAGTTAGCACTGAATCTGTCCACTAGTATATTTGCAATATCTGTTGGCTTGGTATAGGAAGTACCATTGTTCAGTAGCTCAGAGCAAATCTGGTATTGCCATGATGCTTCTTTACATAACTATAGAAGGCCTTGTAGTTGTCTTTACTATATGCTGCAATTCTGTTTTCATAGCTAGCTTTAGAGGACTTGATGGGGATCTCAACCTTTTGTTGAGGCTGATAAGGGAGATTTTCCAGTCTTGGGACTTCACCTTATTCTGCATCAGTTTCCTCCTTCTGTTGTAAAGTTTGTTTATGGCAGGGGACCACCAGATTGGCTTTCTTTTTTTTTGAGGAGAGCATCTTAGTTCTATTGAGTATGGCGAGATCCATGCATTTGTGTATGTGTTCGTACAGTGCATTGGCATATGATTTGGCAGTCATGCAACTATTCTCCATTTGCATGGGTGCCATGAAGTTAGCCACCTCTGTTATTAGGAGCCCAAAGTTAGTTTTGGAGAAGCTTTTCATGGTGGTTACCTTTGTTGGGGGGGGGGGGTGGATTTCCAAGGCGATTAGCTTGTGATCAGATCTAACCAGGGAGGAGTTGACTATTGGTGTAGAGCAACGGTTGCCCATGTTAGTAATGACCAGGTCAAGGATGTTGCTACCTCTAGTGGGGGTAAGAACGAGGTGGTCCAGGGCACTGGAATTAATGAATTCCAGAAAGCATTGGGCAAGTGTATTGGTACATGAGTATTTTTCTCAGTTAATGGAGGGGTAGTTGAAGTCACCCAGTTATGCAGATAAGTGTGAATGATATGCATGAGGTGCAGATCACAGCACAGCAGCATAGCGCGTTGTAGACCACACATGCAGTGTCAATGATATGCATGGGGTGCAGAGCAGAGCACAGCAGCATAGCACATTGTAGACCACACATGCAGTGTGAATGATATGCTTGGGGTGCAGAGCAGAGCACAGCAGCATAGCACGTTGTAGACCATACATGCAGTGCGAATGATATACATGAGATGCAGATCAGAGCACAGCAGCATAGTGTGTTATAGACCACACATGCAGTGTGAATGTTATGCATGGGGTGCAGATCAGAGTACAGCAGCACATAGCCGGCCTTAGGCATAGGCCAACTAAGCGGCCGCCTAGGACGCAGCTTTAGTGGGGGCACTTTACCAGTATTTATTTGATGTAGGTAGACCAGGATGGGGGCACTGGGTGGTGTGGTGGGGGTTGCCGTTGTGCCCTCTGCCTAGGGCACCAGTTGACCTAAGGGCACTCCTGCAGCAGCATAGTGTGTTGTCAACCACACATGCAGATAAGTGTGAATGATATACATGAGATGCAGATCACAGCACAGCAGCATAGCGCGTTGTAGACCACACATGCAGTGTGAATGTTATGCGTGGGGTGCAGATCAGAGTACAGCAGCATAGCGTGTTGTCGACCACACATGCAGATAAGTGTGAATGATATGCATAAGGTTGCAGATCAGAGTATGCAGACAAGATATAAAAATACATGCTTGGATGTCTTTAATGGTATAATAGTATCTTTTTGCAAAGTAGATACAATATAAAAAAATAATGTCAGTGTTGATCCACATTGTTTACACACGTGTAAAGGAAGTAAGAGTAAAGCATAAGAGAAGCAGGTAGGTGCTGGTAGGTTCTGAAATTACAGCAGATGTACATACACAGCCACAAGTCTTCGCAGTTATTGTCAAGGCTATAGATAAGCAAAGAAGATCAAGAAGCCAGTTGAAGAAGGCTAGAGGCTGACACGAGTTGCAGGTTAACAACAAGTTAATAGATCCTGACTGACCAGAAAATCTTAACTCACCTCTCCACCTTTTAGTGCAAGAAATCTAGACAAAGTAAAAAATAATGTGGGTACAAAGCCCCAGAAATAGGTACAGATTTTAAACATTGCTCCTGTAAACTTAGAAAGTTGCTAGAATAACAAGTTTTGTATTAGCCAGCATTTTCATAAGGACATGAAGACTGAAACTCAAATGTCTGTCATTATTTAGTGATTTCAGTCCTCAATGATGTCAGAATGTCACACATTTTATGACAAATGGACCAAAAATATCAGGCAAAAATCTATCTGGATGGTCTGTGAAAATCTGGACAGTTGACAGATATACCTACTCAGGTATCCATCACTATGGACAGCCTCTTTAATATTGATAGGCATCCCTTCAAAACTGTGCTGGCTTTGGCATAATACATACCCAGACATTGGTCTCTACTCCTGTAGAAAGAGAAGACTCTTTCCAAAGACTCTTGCACTCTTTCCAAAGGAGATGTGACCCTAGCTAAGTGACCCTGTCCTTACTGACATGTCCCCTCAATGCTTTGTTTTAAAATAATGGATGCAGGTCTCTGTACAAATCTAAATTACCTTTTGCAGTGAACATTGTCAAACCTTTCAGTGGGTAGCTTGTAGATCATTATATATCTAACATATTTTATATATAGTTTACTATTAAAATTTTGAAAGGAAAAATTATTTCCATTTGACACACCGAAAAAAAAAACGAAACTCAAAATGTAGAACATGCACATTATTGAATCAACTGAATGAATTCAGCAGATTCGACATTGTTGCCAAAGTGATTACGTGATGTCCATATAGGAAATCAGGTAGAAGAAACCCCCATACCTAACATCACATTTTTGCAGGGGGGACAAGCCCCCCTGCAACCCCCTGTTGGCTGCTGTGCCCCCCACACCGCCTTGCCAACTATATATTCAAACTCCGAGATCACATTACAGTGAGGAAAGGGATGAATTTAACACACCGCACTGTACCACAGTCTCTGTACAGTACTTTAAGTTTATATTAGCCAATGCACTGTGCATTCGCTGATATAAACTTTCGAACATGGAGATGGTCAGCAAGATGGAAATTCGAACATCCATGTCTCAAGTTTCCATCTGCAAACATTCACCTTTCCACCTTTTAATAGTAAACAATGTTTCATATATATATATATATATATATATATATATATATATATATATATATATATATGTGTGTGTGTGTGTGTGTGTGTGTGTGTGTGTATGTGTAATATATTATTATATTATATTACTATATAATATTATTATATAATATTATTATATGAGGAGCTTTTCTCTCCAGGCCTCCATTGAGAATGGGCTCTGTTCAGCCTAGTGGACTTTGCCGGTTAACAAACTGCAATAAATAAATAAATATAACTGTCTGTGTCTCCTGTCCTGATTGTGCAATAGTGGGAGTGTAGCTTCTTTCGTGGGCCACACATTTGGAGCAGTTAGCCTCTCGATATCCTTGTCAGGTTGTACCTGCCCAGGGTTTCCCCATATATCAACATTTGTTAGCTGATTCTGGGCCTGTACCACCTGCTGTTACCTTTCTCCCACTTGCTTTCTGGTCTCCTTATTTATGCAGCCTTAAAAGGATCTTCAGTAAAATGTATAAGTGCATGTTTATGTCTGCTGATTGCTTAAATCCTGACTTCATTTCTTGCATCTTACTCATTCTTGTTTTACTTCGCATTCTAATCAGAGACCTGGACCAGTAGTTACAACAGGCGTTTTGGCATAGCCACTCTCTAACTATTTTTGCACAACTTAACATATTTTAGTTGGTATTTTTATGTCCCTGAATAATGCAGTGGACTGCATCCTTTTTCCTGCTTGTAAAACACATTCATCATACTTATGTGAATATATGATCGATGAAGTGTGCTGCTCCGTAAAACAACACGTTGCACATAAGTGTCATACCTTTTACTTGTAACATTATACTAAGAGCCCTCTCTCTAAAGTTATATAATCTCTCAGCATTGCATTGTTTTAAACCACTTCTACTCAGAGTATCAGCAATGTCTTGTCTGAGTCATTCATGTGGATCACAGTTACAACTCAGTAACTCATTTATCCACAGAGTGCTGAGAACCTTCTCTCAGAGTCACTGTTACAGGTCAGCATTACATCTGGGGAAGTCGTTTACATGTGGAGTGCTTACAGCCTTGTGTCTGTATCGTTAAATGTCACGTTACATCAGGGTAACTCAACGACAGACACAAGATCAAACTTACGCCCGTTCTGCATACAAATCTTCCACAGTGAGCACCAAACCCAGTCAGTGAGAACCTGTTTCTCAATTCTACCTGTTATTTCTCTGCTATTGCATTTTGTTTGATAATTATTTTTATTTCATGGCAAACATTTTAAGCAGTTACTCAGCACAGTAACTGTAGATACTATAGGTTTTATCTCTCTAAACTGTGTACTCATTAAATCGGAAGAGAAATCAATGTTCAGTGTTAACCGTCAGTTTAAGTTGCACATTAGTTTTACTCCTACTTTATAAATTAAATATTTTTATATTTTGAAATTGTTAACGTATTAGATGGTTTTATCTTAGACTTGAATTCATTAATGCCTTGTTTAACTTTTACAGCCAATAATGATTTATGACAATCACATTTTCATATGTGCATATATTAAAACTAATATTGAAAATACTGCAGATTTTGGACTATATAGAAAATGTGCATATAAAACACGTGCATGCCTTTGGGAAGTGTACGTGCAAAAATTGTTTTTGAAAATATAATGATTAATGATCACTCAGTTATAAAAAAGCACTGTCCTTAGCCACAGTTGCCAATCAATTTATTATTACTGGGTATAGAAAATGTGCATTGGTTAAACAGGAAAACTATTATTTGCTGGTGGCTAGTTGATCGACGCTGAGAATATTGCTAGTGGAAAGTCACTAGTGCCTTGTAATGGCAAGCTTAGAGAAGAAAGTGGAGGTGATTGGTGCTTTTTCATCCTTTTCTTCCTCTTTTTCAATTTTATGAGGTCTCATAGTTAGTAATTATATAATTCAGGGGTGTGAGTACTTGCTGACACACCAGAGGTGCAGGGGAATTTGGTCACCCTGCATTTTTTTTTTATATTTTGCAGCCTTGGGAATGTTGCTGTCTTGAGAAACAATTTCCAAAGGTTTGAGATTTTTGGGGGTTCAGTAATCATGTCCTTATTAAACAAGATGTAATTATTCATGGTAAACCTGGTTAACCTCATGGATGATGTCGATACAACAGTATCACTATATGATGCTTCCTGTATAAAAATCATAAAAAAATATGCATGCATTACCTATTTCATTAAGCATATAAATGGCATAATAAGCTACAAATTGAAAAATCAGAGAAATGGTATACATTGTCTGCAAATTCAGATGTACACTTAACATCAACATTTTTATAGTAGGAATTTGAAGGAATGTCAAACAAACCATAAGACAATGTGCAGTTAAAACTTAATAACACTTAAACTGTACACATGTATAGCTTGCCATATGGCCCTCACTGCCCCTGCATTTATATATGTTACAGCAGTGGAGTCTGCATGTCCTCCCCGCGGGACGAGTGGCGTTCCGAAAGACATGCGTGAATGGGCGTGCCTTCGTTGAAGGTTGGGCGTCGAGCTGGCAACTCAGCACCATGAAAATCTACTGCCAATCATTAGCAGACCAGAGTTCCGCTGTGGCAACCCCTAACCAGGAAAAGCCGAAAGACAACAACAACAGCAGACCTGCATTTATATATGTTCTAGCAGACCTGCATTTATATATGTTACAGCAGACCTGCATTTATATATGTTACAGCAGACCTGCATTCATATATGTTATAGCAGACCTGCATTTATATATGTTCTAGCAGACCTGCATTTGTATATGTTACAGCAGACCTGCATTTATATATGTTATAGAAGACCTGCATTTATATATGTTATAGCAGACCTGCATTTATATATGTTACAGCAGACCTGCATTCATATATGTTATAGCAGACCTGCATTTATATATGTTCTAGCAGACCTGCATTTGTATATGTTACAGCAGACCTGCATTTATATATGTTATAGCAGACCTGCATTTATATATGTTACAGCAGACCTGCATTCATATATGTTATAGCAGACCTGCATTTATATATGTTATAGCAGACCTGCATTTGTATATGTTACAGCAGACCTGCATTTGTATATGTTACAGCAGACCTGCATTTGTATATGTTCTAGCAGACCTGCATTTGTATATGTTACAGCAGACCTGCATTTGTATATGTTATAGCAGACCTGCATTTATATATGTTACAGCAGACCTGCATTTATATATGTTACAGCAGACCTGCATTCATATATGTTATAGCAGACCTGCATTTATATATGTTATAGCAGACCTGCATTTGTATATGTTACAGCAGACCTGTATTTGTATATGTTACAGCAGACCTGCATTTATATATGTTCTAGCAGACCTGCATTTGTATATGTTCTAGCAGACCTGTTCTAGCAGACCTGCATTTATATATGTTAGAGAAGACCTGCATTTATATATGTTCTAGCAGACCTGCATTTATATATGTTACAGCAGACCTGCATTTATATATGTTCTAGCAGACCTGCATTTGTATATGTTCTAGCAGACCTGCATTTGTATATGTTACAGCAGACCTGCATTTATATATGTTCTAGCAGACCTGCATTTATATATGTTACAGCAGACCTGCATTTGTATATGTTACAGCAGACCTGCATTTGTATATGTTCCAGCAGACCTGCATTTATATATGTTCTAGCAGACCTGCATTTATATATGTTACAGCAGACCTGCATTTATATATGTTCTAGCAGACCTGCATTTGTATATGTTCTAGCAGACCTGCATTTATATATGTTCTAGCAGACCTGCATGTATATATGTTAGAGAAGACCTGCATTTATATATGTTCTAGCAGACCTGCATTTATATATGTTCTAGCAGACCTGCATTTGTATATGTTCTAGCAGACCTGCATTTGTATATGTTCTAGCAGACCTGCATTTGTATATGTTACAGCAGACCTGCATTTATATATGTTCTAGCAGACCTGCATTTATATATGTTACAGCAGACCTGCATTTGTATATGTTACAGCAGACCTGCATTTGTATATGTTCTAGCAGACCTGCATTTGTATATGTTCTAGCAGACCTGCATTTATATATGTTCTAGCAGACTGAAACTGTTTGTATTAACAATCCGAATTCCAAATATGCTATGGTGTGCATGCAGTAACATGCACTCTGTGTGCAAAGACTACAAAGAAACTGAAGCTATGCATTTAAGAACATAACAATTAATTTAAACATAAAGCTGAAATTAGTGCACTTTTTAAACATTTACAAAATACAAAGGAAAATCACAGTTTTGTTTTTCAAGTTTTAAAAAGATTAAAAAGTGGTAATTGGGAAAGAAAATGATTAAGATTAGAGCTGTGCAATGCTAATGACAAACTGTGCCATCAGCTTATGTAACACCACAGACTTAATGAATATTTTACTTTTAAACTTATTTTAAAACATGGATGTATTCCACATAAGTGAATATGCATATTGTATTTGAGAAATGCTGTTTTATGCACATACTGTGCAAAATGTGAATTATACACTTAGAATGCTAATTGGATCACTAAATGTCATAATTTATGGAATTACACACACACACACACACACACACACACACACACACACACACACACACACACACATATATATATATTATATATAGGTATGTGTATATATATATATATATATATATATATATATATATATATATATATATATATATGCGTATGTGTGTGTGTTGTGGACAGATAGCTACATAGACAGACAGACAGACAGAGAAATAAAAGTGTGTTATGGTTATGGTGGTGATTGTTCAAAGAAGTATTGCTTAGCAAGAAATCTTGCAATGTAAATTCTGATATTTACAGATTTTTTCTCGGTTTCCTAGACTAATATAACAGATTTGTATGATATATTTAAATTATGGTATAAGATATTAATAAAGAAGTCTGTGAAAGTTGCTTAGGTAAAAATGAAGGGGGAATACCCGTCTGATGAATTAGTACAAAAGTGATATTGTATGCATGGTAGTTTAGCCAAATGGATCTGTTGCATAGGGAGATAAAGCCACGAGTCTGGTAAATATGGCATGAGATCCACACAAATTTAAGAAGCCAGCCAGGGAAGGTCAGAGTGAGTTCTGCACTGTTGGCTAACCCATGCAGAGGGGGAGAGACATAGACATTCCTGGTACACTACAAAACAAACATCAAGCAGGGGCTGGACATCAAGATAAGCATTCAGGATGGCCGCGTGTTCACCTACTGAAAATGTCTCCCCATGTTCTATTGATGATGTTTATTCCTCTGCAGCTCCACTCTTTCCTTAAAGCCCTTTCATACCGATGACTCATTTTAAATTATCTAGTATATTTATAACCATGCCACTTTTAATTTTAGTTGCCCTTGTTAGCTGAAACTCTATCTATGATCTCCCTTTGGATTTTATTTTTCAGGGGTACTGTTTCTATTGCACTGACACTAAGCTGGCACACTTTTGAAGATAACCTCTGACCTTGCTAAGTCTCTTGTCATCATATTTTCCCACATGTAGCAAAGCAGATCTTTGTGTTATCTGAAAACAGGCACATCTTTCCTTCTAGCCAATCCCACAATGTCATTGATATGGACATTAAAAAGAAAAAAAAAACAAGAGCAAAACCCTAAGGTACTTCACTTGCTACATTCCTACTTACCTGTCCTTAACATGTTTTGGGACAAATTCTGCTCCATCTGAGTTACTCCTGTCTAAACTGATTCCACATTAGTATCTTCATAAAGAACCCCATTTGAATTGCAGAAGTTGGCATTTCTGGGTACAAAGTGTGTGTGTGTGTGTGTGTGTGTGTGTGTGTGTGTGTGTGTGTGTGTGTGTGTGTGTGTGTGTGTGTGTGGGTGTGTGTGTGTGCGCGTGTGCGTTTGTGCGTGTGTGTGTGTGTGTGTGTGTGTGTGTGTGTGTGTGTGTGTGTGTGTGTGTGTGTGTGTGTGTGTTGGGATGGAGAGAGCATGTTCAAGTGTGAAAAAGATCCGTGTCAGGATTTGTAGACTTCTGAAAATGTTTTTTGTTGCATGACAACACCCACAGAATTTTTTTTTTTTTTTTTTTTTTTTTGTAGTTTGAAGCAGGCTGTCTGTCACAAGGTCCAGGAACCTGTGAGCTATAGTCTTATTTTTTTCTTAATAACTGATCCAGTTGCTCTCCTTGTGTTGAGGACATGCAAGGGTCCATTTGAAGCTATAAAAAAATATTTTAAAAAATTGCTAAAAAAATGATTTCTTGCCATCTTGACTGACTTTCTATACAATACCTGTGTTGGCGTCTAGTTGATTTCATCGGTCTTATTATGTGCCTTGTACTAAATGTATTACTAAACTGTATTATAGCAATTCTATGCTCTCTGTTTACACACTTTGAGGTGTCCAAGCCATTTTTGTTCTTTTGTACATCTGCCATACCCTTTCCTGTTTTTCTATAGCTATTCAGCTAGGTAACACTAAATTGTTCAATTTATACCTGCACTAGGTAAGCAACACTGTTTAATTTGTAGGTACATAGGTATATACTAGGCTACTGACCACTAGGACACTTATAAGCCCACAAATGAAACCCAAATGTGGCCCACAAATTTGATTTATATAAGGGGTGATTTACTAACTGCCTCTGTCCATTGGAGACATAGGCACCAGAACAGAGATCAATTTCTGATTACCGATCCTTTGGCCCAAGTTGCACTTAAATAGGGTAAGAGAGGATCTCTGCTTCATATGGATGGGGAGCTTGTTCCAGAGAATGGACATTCTCTGGGAAACATATCTGTCTGTCTAATATGTCCTGTTTATGCCACAAGCAAAATGTAGGTCTTTTAATGAAGTAGTTCTGATTCTGTCTGTTTTGCAGCGGTGCAAAAGGTTCATCAAAACAGGGAACAAGGATGCCTTGTATGCCAGGGAAAGATCACCTGTCAGAGGTCTGTATGATACCGAGTAAAGAGACAGAGCTTTGAGACATTCAGAGTAGGACACTGTATTTACTCCCCGTCTCCTTTTTGTAATTCTTAGTTCTTACAGACTTACTACATTCTTTAAGGACCTATCACATTAGTTTGTTTTAATAAGTAATGCTGTGGTGACATTATTCTGACCTAGCCATGTTATTGTGGCTACATAGTACCTGTTTTTCTTAAACCTTCCCTGTCCTCTTCATTGCATTTATATTACCGGGGCTTTCATAACATTCACTGCTGGTGTGTGTTTTAATTACTGCAGTTGTTGTGACATTTTTCCTCTCTGCTTTTATTGTTGTGGTTGCATAGTAGCTGTCTTTCTTTAAATCTTTTTATTGTTGTGAACTTATTCCCATCTGCCTTTATTGTCATCATGACATTGTGCAAGTAACTGGAGGGAAAGGTATGCCTGTTTTCAGATTCACAAGTTCATAGGTAGGTACTAGGCTATCTGCCCGAAGGCATTTATAAGCCTAGCCAGAATGTGTTGGCTATCAATTTTTGCATCATAATTATTTTCTGTTCCAGGTGACAGTTGTGTTTCTGTGGCATATGATTATGTTTTCCGGTGTATAACAATTCTGATCAGATCTGTGTCTCACTTTCTACCCTTCCAACATGCATGGCACCACCACAACTGTTACTGCATCCACTTTCAGTATTTGTAGGAGCAGTATGTGTAGGTCTTTAATATATGATGGCATTAGTCCACACATTTATGTATTTGTTTTTCCAGTACTCCTACACTGGGATCTTGGTAAATGTGCCCATGGGAAGTTCTACACATTTGTAGCTTTTGTTTGTCTTTTCCAGCTATACATTTCTTCTTCTGAACACTTAAGGCTGTTTTTGTTTCTTAATGTGAAAGACAATGCCAGTGATATTTCACATTTCTAGGAATACATTAAATATATTCATTGTAATGTACAACAGTATAAACCTTTGGAAATCAGAAAATGCTAAGCAAAATGTCTAAGTAAATTTATTTCCAAACTAATGACAGCAGTAGATGTATCAGTTAACCAAGCATTACCCGTTTGTCTAAGATTTGGATAAATAGGCTATACGTCTCAATAAAATATTGGCAAAAATATAATTCTATCTTGCATAGTTGATGTAAAATTACATTCTAGAACACATATTGTATATATTTAAATATCATTAGGTCTTTAGTTTTGAGTCCTACATATTATGTATTTTTAACAATATAAACATTCAATTGGTTTATACTAGTAATCAGTTTTCAGGATTTCAACTATACTTATGTACAATAAAATCAGTTCATAACACTGTGGTTCCTTTCAGACAGATAAACCAAGATACATCATTATGGGGACAGTCCCAAAGGTACCACAACATGCACACCTTCATGTAAACATTGCAGTAACCTTTTCTATATTCCAGAATGGCCCTTACACTGTGCTGCAAGGTGCTCTTGTGCAAAAACCTGTAGCACTGCATAGGGCTAGCTCTGCGGTCATACTGAATCCTAATGAGTCGGTCCAAGAAGAGGCAAAAGCTAGTTAGCCATGTGCTCTCTCCCATAGAACTGGCTCCTGGAAGTTATGTACATGCTGAGCGATTCAAGAAATTGCTCAGTCATGTAGATCAGCATGGCTGGTCCCACCACAGGTCATGTTCATCTACTTAACATGAAAGGCATACAGGGGGGTTGCGGAATGGAGGGAGTCTCTAGACACCAGGGATTACCGCGAGTGTTGTAATCGCACATACAGCAAAAAGGGTTCAGGGGGTGGCAGAGGGAAACCCTAGACATCAGGAATTACTCTTACATTGAGTGCCATAATGGTGCATGCAGCAGTATGGGGATAAGGGGGTGGAGACAAACAATGGACAACAGGGATTACTGTAACCTGACATGCAATAATGCCACATACACCAGCATGGGGATCGAGCTTGGGAAGACTCCACAAAGATTTGCATTGAAACAGATGGGAAGACTGGATGACAGGATAACCGTGTTACTTTAAACCTGTCCCTCCTTCTCATTTCACATTTCTTATGGGTTCATTGGTGGTTACTAGCCTAATGGCCCTAGGGAGTTTACAAGCCTAGCCATGTAAAAAAACCTGTATACCCTAATTGACAATAGTTAGATGGTGGCTGTTAGCAGAGCAGTTCTATAATCAGCACTGGCTACCCGTGTCTATGAGAGACATAGGTGCCACCCTCAAGGCGAATTTACAGTCATCCATTCAATTGTCAAGGTTGAGTTTAAATAGGGTCATTGAGACCCTCTGCTTCACATGCAGTGGGACTCTATTCCAGAGGAGTAGCAATCTCTGGGAGACATATCTGTCTCTCCAGCATGTTCTGTTAAGGTCACAGGCTAGGTTCAGATCCCTGGAGTGAGTGACTCTTGTCCCATTTGATTTGCAGATATGCAGCATTTCCATTAGGACAGAGTCAGAGACTACTCTGTAAGCCAGGCATAAGTCGCCTCTCAGAAGCCTGTATGAAACAGAGTACAGTGATAGGGTTTTCAGTCTTTTCATATAAGACACTTTCTGGAGGCTCTGGATTCTCTGGGTTAGAAACCTTTGTGGTCTGTCCAGTTGCTGCAGGTGTCTGGTGAGATACATATAGAAGGGAACATTGTACTTAAATAGTAGTCTGATAAGGGTCAATTTATAGCAGAGTTATAACCTCCCTAGTCTTTGATGAGATCCCCTTATTTATGAGATGTGCAATGTAAAAGGCTCTCCTTATGACTATGGACACATGGTGATCGAAGTTTAGTTTGCTTTCAACCTGTGTTCCCAAATCATGAACTACTCGGTTTGAGCTTAGAGGAGTGCTATCTATGTCATAATTTACAGGGGCTACTTCTTTGCCAAAGGGGATAATGAGGATTTATTTTGCGTGTAGTTTTAGTCTGTGACTTGGCACCATTCATTTGTCTCCATCAGCCCCTTCTGTAATATATTTACGTTGTTGGGGGACTCAATGATTGCACCCAGTGTGCAGCCATCTGCAAATCTGGTAAGTCACAGGCCATCTACTTTTGTCTGGACCTCAGAGAAATATATTCCAAACAGGAGCAGGCCCAGTTACTTTCACTACTCTTATTATTGTGTGGTTAGTAGTAAATGAGTTTTGTAAACAGTATTATAGTACTGCCAAGCATTGTGGCTTCCATGCCATTTTCATCCCGTCATCTGTTGCTGTGTTGCCTGTGCTTGCATAAAACACTGCCTTCTGTAAGACCCACAACATATCTACACCAGCAGCATTAGCCTTTATTTGCTATTTTTTGGCTGGCTCTTTTATAGTAAAGTTCTGTGCGTACTCAAGAGTAGTGTGCAGTGTAAGTACCTTACAATTCTTTGAGTACGTTTGTTAGAACCCTTAGATTCTCTCAATAAGCTAATAATTAGAAGTTATTTCCTTATCTGCTGTTATGATTCATTGTGTTGCTCAACCACCTGTTAATATCAGTGTTGCAATGACATCAACTGCTGTTGACCACCCTTGTTAATTTAGAGTGTTTATAGAGTGGAAATACTTTGGTATAGCACTGTGTGGTGTAGTGAATTTTTTGGAATGTGGAATAGCATGCATACTCCGTGAATCCCCTAAGAGCTTTTAAAATTAAGCACTTAGTGCAACACCTGGTTCCATGCTCATTGATAGCTTTCCTACTCTGACACCACTCTTAGATCCTTGCTCACCTTTACTTTTTCTGTTATGACCTCTCCCCATATTGTCACTTATATTACCTAGGTGAGTTCATCTCCAGCTTGTCCTGTCACCTATAACTGTTACCATGTGACTGCAGTCAGTTCTAGCCTCATTCTGAGGTAAGTCTATCAGCAATTGGGGCACTGAGGCAGTGTAGCAACTGCTTTGTGTTTACTGAGAAACCTTTACTTCTTTCAAACACTGAATTGATTTGTGAGAGATATAAGTATTTACTCAGGCTGGAGACAAAGCTCTCACTACCTTCATGTACAAATCCACTACCTCATGATAATCCAAGACTAAACCCACTTATGCTGAGGTTTTAAAGAACTCATCACCTACCCCTATTTGACATCATATTAACAAGCTGAGAGTGTTGATGGAGAAGTACAGAGAATGTCAGAAGGAGTTGCATTGTGTTTTTGTAGACTTAGAGAAAGCATATGACAGGGTGCCTAGAGAGGAGTTGTGGTATTGTATGAGGAAGTCAGGAGTGTCAGAGAAGTATGTAAGAGTGGTACAGGATATGTACGAGGGTAGTGTGACAATGGTGAGGTCTGCTGTGGGAGTGACGGATGCGTTTAAAGTGGAGGTGGGGTTACATCAAGGATCTGCTCTGAGCCCTTTCTTATTTGCAATGGTGATGGACAGGTTGACAGACGAGATCAGACAGGAGTCCCCGTGGACTATGATGTTTGCAGATGACATTGTGATCTGTAGTGAGAGTAGGGAACAGGTGGAGGAGACCCTGGAGATATGGAGATATGCTCTAGAGAGAAGAGGAATGAAGGTCAGCAGGACTAAGACAGAATATATATGTGTGAATGAGAGAAAGGATAGAGGAATGGTGAGGATGCAAGGAGTAAAGCTGGTGAAGGTGGATGAGTTTAAATACTTGGGGTCAGTAGTTCAGTGTAATGGTGAGTGTGGAAGAGAGGTGAAGAAGAGAATACAGGCATAATGGAGTGGGTGGAGAAGAGTGTCAGGAGTGATTTGTGACAGACGAGTACCTGTAAGAGTGAAAGGGAAGGTCTACAAGAGGGTAGTGAGACCAGCTATGTTATATGGGTTGGAGACAGTGACACTGACAAAAAGGCACGAGTTTGAGCTGGATGTGGCAGAGTTAAAGATGTTAAGATTTGCACTGGGTGTGACGAGGGTGGACAGGATTAGGAATAAGTATATTAGAGGGTCAGCCCAGGTTGGAAGGTTTGGAGACAAAGCCAGAGAGGCAAGATTACATTGGTTTGGACATGTGCTGAGGAGGGATGCTGAGTATATTGGGAAAAAGATGCTAAGGATGAAGCTACCAGGTAACAGGAAAAGAGGAAGGCCTAAGATAAGGTTTATGGATGTGGTGAGAGAGGACATGCAGGTGGTTGGTGTGACAGAGCAAGATGCAGAGGACAGGAATAAATGGAAACAGGTGATCCACTGTGGCAACCCCTAAAGGTAACAGCTGAAAGAAGATGATGATTAACAAGGCTTAACTGCAAAGGGACAGTGCCACATCTGAACTTATACCTGCACCATCTCTACCCACCATCAGGAAGAGTGAGTAACCAAGGCTATGAGCCCATGCCAATAGGACCATAGGAGGTTACTAGGCTAATGGCCCCAGGGCTCTTACAAGCCTGACCAGGTTCACCTTGTTAATAATGTCTTCAGAACCTATAGCCACACATACCGATGTTCTAGTTATTGGTGACACTATAATCAGACACAATAATACTCCTCTAAGCAAGATGGATAATGGCAGGGTTACTGTTAGTCATCTCTCTGGTGCCAGGATTCAGGATGTAACAGGGCCCCTCACATCCTTCTACCCCCAAATATGGCCCTGTGGTTACACCTGTGGGAGTGAATAACAGGGCTACTGTTTGCTGTCTCTCTAGTGCCAGGACTCATGATATAATACAGACAATCATGCCTTTCCACCCCAAGAGATTGCCTTGTGATTGCCTCTGTTTGGGTGAATGACAGGGTTACTGTTACTTGCCTCTCTGGTGCTAGAATTCATGATGTAACAAGGACCCCCATGTCTTTCCACCCCTCCAAATATGGCCTTCTTGTTACCCCTGTGAGAGTGAATGAGAGGGTTACTGTTTGCTTTCTCTGTAGTGCAAGTATTCATGATGTAACAAGGACCCTCATCCCCCCAATATGGCCTTGTGGTTACTGCTGTGGGGGTGAATAACCTTAAGTGCTCTTCCACAGGGAATATGCAGAGAGACATGCTCGATCTCCATTCACTTGTCCAAGGTGGGACACTTGTCCTGAACAGTATCTCATCATAGAAAAAAACAAATAAATCCAAACAGGATACGAAAATAGAAAATAAAATCACACCGGAGACACTGGTAAAGACATCCACTCTTTACTGGTGATTCCCTTTCAAAAAACATTATACATGTGCATATCTAATTTTAAATCAGATACATTGATGACACTCGATTACGTTCATGAAATTCTCCTAAAGTAGGTGTTATACTATTAAAGAAAACATCATTACAGTCACTAACACTGTTGGGAATAACATTACCCGTGTGTCTTCCCACATGAATGTCCCTTTGAGAGAAACTGCGCTGGTTCAGACGAGAAAAAACACAGTCATTTTCTTTTATTTTGCCATCTCCGTCCCTTCTTGCTTTTGTCTGAACTGTAAGATAAACCATTTTCCTGTGCGATAAAATGACTCTGTGGACCCCCGTTTTCCCTTACATCTTCAAAGGGAACATTCTTTTTGAACTAGCACTTGCCTCCGATGAAGAGAATGAAGAATCTCACGATGCACTAGACGTGGACCCAGGTTTCCTTAAGGAAGACCTTCCTCTATGTGGTTTCTGTTGCCATTGAAAAATAAGATTATTTTGATAATCCTTTATATCCCTCTCCAACTTGCCACGTTTCTGTTTGATAACCTCCTCCTCCATCTTGTTAACACGTTGAGCCACCTCTTGCATACGTTTCAAAAAAGCATCCCATGATAATTCCACCTTAAGCTCCTCTTGTAGCTGTAATACAGAGCTTCGTGCTTTATCAAGAGCATGAGTATTCTTTTTAACGAGTACCTTTAACCAACCCGCTGTACATTGTAAAGTGACATTTTTCCACTCCTCCATCAAATCCGCTTCTTCCTCTGAGAATTCTGAAGCAGGTAGTTAATCCACTCTCAGCCCTCATGGAGTAATATCCAAACTGAGATATTTCTCCAAAAGTCTGGTATCATAGAATAATGCAACTTCTTTCACCAACAAACGTTCTAATTGAACAAACTTAACTGCAAATTGATCAGTCTTATCACTCGACCATGGGTCCCTGGATGCAAACCTTCTTTCTCTTTCTGTCCATAAATCAGCTGCATTGCCCAGCGATATTAAACCGGATGACCCAATTGTATTATTACTACCAGGAACTCCGGATGAAGACATCATAGAAAAAAACAAATAAATCCAAATAGGATACAAAAATAGAAAAAAAAAATCACACGAGACACTGGTAAAGACATCCACTCTTTACTGGTGATTCCCTTTCAAAAAACATTATACATGTTCATATCTAAATTTAAATCAGATAAATTGATGACACTCAATTGATTACTTTCATGAAATTTCCCTAAAGTAGAAGGTGTTATACTATTAAAGTAAACATCATCACAGTCACTAACACTGTTGGGAATAACATTACCCGTGTGTCTCCCCATATGAATGTCCCTTTGAGAGAAATTGTGCTGGTTCAGATGAGAAAAACCACAGTAATTTTCTTTTATTTTGCCATCTCCCTCCCTTCTTGCTTTTATCTGAACTGGAAGACAAACCATTTTCCTGTAAGATAAAATTACCCTGTGGACCCCCGTCATCCCTTACATCTTCAAAGGAAACATTCTTTTTCGAACTAGCACTTGCCTCCAATGAAGAGAATGAAGAATCTCGTGATGCACTAGATGTGGACCCAGGTTTCTTTAAGGAGGACCTTCCTCTATGTGGTTTCCATTGCCATTGAAAAATAAGATTATTTTGATAATCCTTTATATCCCTCTCCAGCTTGCCACGTTTCCATTTGATAACCTCCTCCTCCATCTTGTTAACACATTGAGCCACCTCTTGCATACATTTCGAGAAAGCATCCCATGATAATTCCACCTTAAGCTCCTGTTGTAGCTGTAATACAGAGCTTTGTGCTTTATCAAGAGCACAAGTATTCTTTTTAATGAGTACCTTTAACCAACCCGCTGTACATTGTAAAGTGACATTTTTCACTCCTCCATCAAATCCGCTTCTTCCTCTGAGAATTCTGAAGCAGGTAGTTTATCCACTCTCAGCCCTCGTGGAGTAATATCCAAACTGAGATATTTCTCCAAAAGTCTGGTATCATCGAATAACACAACTTCTTTCACCAACAAACATTCTAATTGAACAAACTTAACTGCAAATTGATCAGTCTTATCACTCGACCATGGGTTGCTGGATGCAAAAATTCTTTCTCTTTCTGTCCATAAATCAGCTGCATTGCCCAGCGATATTAAACCAGATGACCCAATTGTATTATTACTATCAGGAACTCCGGATGGAGACATCATAGAAAAAAACAAACAAATCCAAACAGGATACGAAAATAGAAAAAAAAATCACACCGGAGTCACTGGTAAAGACACACGGGTAATGTTATTCCCAACAGTGTTAATGACTGTAATGATGTTTTCTTTAATAGTATAACACCTTCTACTTTAGGGGAATTTCATGAAAGTAATCAATTGTGTGTCATCAATTTATCTGATTTAAATTTAGATATGCACATGTATAATGTTTTTTTGATAGGGAATCACCAGTAAAGAGTGGATGTCTTTACCAGTGTCTCCGGTGTGATTTTTTTTTCTATTTCAGTATCTTATCATCTCTGAGAATGATGTCATAGCTCAGAGATGAAATAATTGAATTTAACAATTGGCTTGTTAGCTGGTGTTATTCCTAGGGACCTAATATGTGTCAGCATCGCTGGTGATGGTTGACTGGCCTGCCTATTTCACTAGAGATGGCATGTACCTCACTCCTTAGGGCTTCTGCATATTGGCTAGTTTTTAGACAACATATGTCTTCTGGACATACCAATGTAGCAAATGTAGCAATTCAAATCTGGCTTAAATTAATGTTCAATACTAGAAATCTAAAAAAAAATGCTGAAGCTTGAGGCCTTTGTGGCCCTTGAATGCATGCATGTCAGAATAGTTGCTTTAACATGTTTACCATACTAAGAGCACCCCATCTACACCTGAGTTTAGAATCCACCTTTCATTCTGACCTTTTGGAGACTTTAGGGTTGCATCCATATTCATACCATACACTTTCCCATTATCTTGTGTGAAATCCAACATGTTATCAACCAAAAACATCTGGAAAATCTGGTGGCATATAACATGACCACCTATGGCATTATAGATTCATAGACTGTTACAAGTCTAACAATGCGGGGGGCTTTTCTAAGCTTAGCCAAGTTTTTTTGAAAGAAAAATAATGTCCTGCATCCAAATAGAACATCGAGGGCCAGGCATTTATAAGCTACATCTGTCCATAAGGGGCATGGGTACCAGGCCCACTGTAAATTTCTTATTCCCCATCCACTTGTCTAGGTTGTGCTTAAACTGAGTAATACACAAACTTCGCTTCATATGCATGGGAAACCTGTTCCACAGGAACAGCAGTCTCTGGGCCATATATCTGTCTCTCCAGCGTGTTCTGTTTAAGTCACAGACAAAATTCAAGTCCTTAGACTTTGCATTACTGGTAATCTTTGACTTACACATATGTAGGAGAGTCATAAGTGTGGGATTTGTGGATGCCCTGGAAGCAGGGCATACATCACACTCGACAATCTACAGGAGACTAAGTAGAGGGAAAGGTTTTAAGGCACTCTTCATAAGGCAGGATTATTATGCCTTGCATTCTTTTTGTAAGGAACCTTTGAGGTTGCTCTAGTTCATAGGTTCATAGGTGTGTACTAGGCTAATGGCTCTGGGGCCTTTACAAGCCTAGCCCATAGGATTACCCTGACATTGTGCCACCCGACCTTAGTTCCTAGTGCCTCTGTCGAGCAGAGCCACTGGAGTGATCCCTGGGGTGAATTTTCTATTTCCCATCCACTCATCAAGATTTCTCTTGAAGAGAGCCAGTGAGGTGCTCTGTTTGACATGTATGGGAAGTCTATTCCATAGCATGGGCAGTCTCTGGGTTATAAACCTGTCTCTCCACCATGTTCTGCTGATTGTGGTAATGAGGTTAAGGTCTCTGGAGCGTGTGGTGTGGAGGGATTGGAATTTCTTTAGCTGTAGCATTTCTAACAAAGCTGGGTCAGACATGGTTTGTAAGTCAAGCAGGGATTGTCTCTAAGTAGGCGGTGTGAGACAGAGAATAGTTGGAAATTTTGAGTCTGTCCATATAGGACAAGTGTTTAAGGCCTAGGATCCTCTTTGTGAGGTAACTTTGCGGCCTCTCCAGTTGTTGCAGGTGTCTACTGAGGTACATGCCAAATGGGGCATTGTACTCGATGATTGGCCTAATGAGGGAAGAGTAGAGGGAGACAATGACCTCTTTCTTCCTGGATGCAAAACCCTTAATAATGAGATGTGCCACATAGAAGGACTTTCTGACCACATTGGCAATGTGGTGGTCAAAAGAGAGGTTGCTGTCAACCTGAGTTCCCAGATCTCTTATAATGCCTTCTGTGTTCAGTGGACTACCATCAATGTGGTAATTCACGGGAACTGTGTTTTTCACAAAGAGGATAACGACACATTTTTTGGCATTGAGCTTAAGGCCATGGTTCTAACACCAGTCTTTGGTCTCAGTGAGGCCTTTCTGTAGGATGTCAACATCAATTGGGGAGTTAATAATAGCTCCCAACTTGCAATCATCTGCAAACTTTGTCAGCCAGAGTCCCTTCATGTTGGCCTGGACTTCTGAGAAGTAGATACCAAACAGGAGAGGACCCAGGACCGTTCCCTGTGGAACTCCACTTGTGACTGGTCGGCAGTCTGACTTGGAGTCAGCTACTTTCACATTGTGGGTTTTTTCTGTGAGTCAGTTTGCAGCCCACCTAGTGATATAGGGGTTGATGCCTAGCTTAGTGAGTTTTTCTGTGATGCCTGAGTGGAGAATGGTATCAAAGGCCTTGGCCAGATCAAGGTAGGCTGTATGAACCACCTTACCTTCATCCACAGCTCTAGTGACTGACTCAAAGAAGTTGGCCAAGTTGAGCAGGCATGATCTACCCTTCACAAAACCAAACTGTGTGAGATCCAGAGTTTGGAGAGTCCCTATATCCTTATTTATTAGGTCCATGATGATGCGTTCCACAGCTTTGCATATCAGACTTGTCAGGCTAATGGGGTGATCGTTCCTGGGGTCTGTAGTTGCTCCTTTGTGGAGGGAGATAACTGTAGCAGTGCACCATTCAGTAGAGACAAAGCCTGAAGTGAGGCTGTGATTGAACAGGGCACACAGGTGAGGTGCCAGTTCCCTCTGTAGTTCATGTAGAACACAGCCAGGGATATTGTCAGGTCCCATAGAAGCTGTATTCTTGGCCTTGGACAGAGCTGTTTTAACCTGTGCAGCAGTAATACTGGGTGCCTGGGAATCTACTGGTATTGTGATTGGTCATTTGGGGGGATAAAGTTGGCACTGAATTTGTCAGCCAGTATATTGGCAATATTTGTTGGCTTGGTATAGGAGGTACCATTGTCAGAGCAAATCTGGGTATTGCTGTGGAGATTCTTTACATAACTATAGAAGGCCTTGTGGTTGCCTTTACTATCTCCTGCAATTCTGTTTTCATAGCTAGCTTTAGAGGATTTGATGAGGGATCTCAACTTTTTGTTGAGGCTGATAAAGGAATTTTTCCAGTCTTGGAACTTCACCTTATTCCACATCAGTTTCCTCCTTCTGTTGTAGAGTTTTTTATGGCAGGGGACCACCAGATTAGCTTCCTTTTTTTGGAGGAGAGTGTCTTGGTTCTATTGGGTATGGTAAAATCCATGCATTTCTCTACATGCTTGTATAGTGCATTGGTATATGATTCAGCAGTCATGCAACTATTCTCCATTTGCATGGGTGCCGGGTAGTTAGCCACCTCTGTTTTTAGGAGCTCAATGTTAGCTTTGGAAAAGTTTTTCATGGTGGTTACCTTTGCGGGGGTGGGGTGTCGATTTCCAAGGTGATTAGTTTGTGGTCGGATCTAACCAGGGAGGAGTGGACTATTGGTGTAGAGCAATGGTCACCCATGTTAGTAATGACCAGGTCAAGGATGTTGCTAACTCTAGTGGGGATAAGAATGAGCTGGTCCAGGGCATTGGAATTAATGAATTCCAGGAAACGTTGAGCAAGTGTATTGGTACATGAATTGTTTTCCCAGTTAATGGAGGGGTAGTTGAAGTCACCCAGTATGAGAGTGTTAAGTTGGACCCTAATATTCTCCAGGGTGCTTAGGAACATGGAGTGTGAGCCTTGGGACATGGTTGGGGACCTATAACAGGCTACGACCTGAATCGCTGTCTTACCCAATGTTTGCTGCACCTGAAGCATCTCTGATGCATTATGTTGGGCTACCAGTCTGGAGGTGTGCACATCCTTTTTGAATATGGAAATACCACCGCCTTTGGAGCTTTTCTGTCCAAGTTCTGGGGCTGAAAGTTATGAAATGAGTTATAGCCTGGTAGTGCAGGGTGCTTTCTGCTGCCTTGAACCAAGTCTCTGTTACAGCACAAATGTCGATGTTCTCCATTTTAATGAGTACTTAGAGTGAGTGCACTTTGAGATTTAGACTTCTAGCACTGAGCAGCATGATCCTCATATTGCATTTGTTTGTAGCTGTTATGGTGGTAATTTGGTCTTTGGAGCAATGCCTAAAAAAGGCACTATAGGGGTGGCAAGAGCCTTGGCCAGTATCCAGAAGCCCATGGGTGACTGATGCAGGCTGTCTCTGGCAAAACATCGAGGTCTGTCAGTCATGTCATTCCAGGCAGACAGATACTGGATCCCTCAGAATGACACCAGAAACTTAGCCAATTGTTGAAATCAATCATTTTCTGCTTGTACTGTGGTATAATTCTGGGTGATGGTAGGATGCTGCTCAGGGCTAGGGTCATACCCACTTGGGCTACATAATCCAAGAGCTCTTCCATGTCTCTTTTCATGTAGTCCAGAGAGGTAGGTCTCAAGTCATTCACACCCACATGTACGATAGAGTCATATTTGTACCTGTTGTTGAGGGACCTGAGTGCATGCGTTATGTGGTAGATCCTGGCACCTGACAGGCAGCTAACTGTTACTTTCTCCTTATTCAACCTAGTGTGTGGGACCTCAGTGTGCCTCACTATCGAGTCACCTATGACTAGTATGCTGGGCATGCTGTTTTGCCTTAGGGGCTTTGGTTGAGTGGCACACTGTTTAGGAGAGTTATGTGTCTCATGATTAGTGTTGTGTTGTGGTGGTCGAGTGCATTTCTGCCTTGGAGGTCTCTGCTGTTTGGGTAGATTTTTATTGCAAGCCTCCATGAAGGTGGGTGTGTGGTTTGTGTTTTTTTGTGAAGGCAGTGCTGGTTTGCTACATATGCCTGGCTTGGTACATACCAAAGGGAGCATTATTGTATTGGTACATGAATTGTTTTCCCAGTTAATGGAGGGGTAGTTGAAGTCACCCAGTATGAGAGTGTTAAGTTGGACCCTAATATTCTCCAGGGTGCTTAGGAACATGGAGTGTGAGCCTTGGGACATGGTTGGGGACCTATAACAGGCTACGACCTGAATCGCTGTCTTACCCAATGTTTGCTGCACCTGAAGCATCTCTGATGCATTACGTTGGGCTACCAGTCTGGAGGTGTGCACATCCTTTTTGAATATGGAAATACCACCGCCTTTGGAGCTTTTCTGTCCAAGTTCTGGGGCTGAAAGTTATGAAATGAGTTATAGCCTGGTAGTGCAGGGGTGCTTTCTGCTGCCTTGAACCAAGTCTCTGTTACAGCACAAATGTCGATGTTCTCCATTTTAATGAGTACTTAGAGTGAGTGCACTTTGAGATTTAGACTTCTAGCACTGAGCAGCATGATCCTCATATTGCATTTGTTTGTAGCTGTTATGGTGGTAATTTGGTCTTTGGAGCAATGCCTAAAAAAGGCACTATAGGGGTGGCAAGAGCCTTGGCCAGTATCCAGAAGCCCATGGGTGACTGATGCAGGCTGTCTCTGGCAAAACATCGAGGTCTGTCAGTCATGTCATTCCAGGCAGACAGATACTGGATCCCCTCAGAATGACACCAGAAACTTAGCCAATTGTTGAAATCAATCATTTTCTGCTTGTACTGTGGTATAATTCTGGGTGATGGTAGGATGCTGCTCAGGGCTAGGGTCATACCCACTTGGGCTACATAATCCAAGAGCTCTTCCATGTCTCTTTTCATGTAGTCCAGAGAGGTAGGTCTCAAGTCATTCACACCCACATGTACGATAGAGTCATATTTGTACCTGTTGTTGAGGGACCTGAGTGCATGCGTTATGTGGTAGATCCTGGCACCTGACAGGCAGCTAACTGTTACTTTCTCCTTATTCAACCTAGTGTGTGGGACCTCAGTGTGCCTCACTATCGAGTCACCTATGACTAGTATGCTGGGCATGCTGTTTTGCCTTAGGGGCTTTGGTTGAGTGGCACACTGTTTAGGAGAGTTATGTGTCTCATGATTAGTGTTGTGTTGTGGTGGTCGAGTGCATTTCTGCCTTGGAGGTCTCTGCTGTTTGGGTAGATTTTTATTGCAAGCCTCCATGAAGGTGGGTGTGTGGTTTGTGTTTTTTTGTGAAGGCAGTGCTGGTTTGCTACATATGCCTGGCTTGGTACATACCAAAGGGAGCATTGCACTCTATGATTGGTCTGATAAGGGAGGAGTACAGAGGGATAATGACCTATTTGGACCTAGATGCCATGCCCTTACATATAAGTTGCAGAACAATAAAAGGACTTCCTTGCCACTGTGGCCACATGGTGGTCGAAGGTAAGGCTACTTTGTATATGTGTACCTAGTTCCCTGACCACTGGGTCAACTCTTAGGGGCATATTACCGACATAGTAATTAGCCAGGATGGTTGATTTCCCAAAGGGTACAATTATGAATTTCATAGGACCGAGTTTAAGACCATGGCTTTGGCACTATTTGTCAGTCAGAGATAGAACTTCTTGAAGAATGCTGGTGCCTGTAGGGAAGTTGATGATAACCCCCAGCTTGCAATCACCTGCAAACTTAGTCAGTAATAAACCTTCAGCATTTGCTTCCATTTCAGAGAAATAGATGCCAAAAAGGAGTGGACCCAGTACTGAGCCCTGGAGGACTCTGCTAGAGACTGACCTCTTGGTGGAGGTAGCTGCACCTGTTTTGATCACCTGGGTTCTATCAGTGAGCCAGTTGGCTAACCAGTGGATGATAAAAGAGTTTATACCTAAATCAAGGAGCTTGTCTATAATGCCTGGATGAAGTATTGTATCAAAAACCTTGGACAGGTCAGGTAAGCTGGGTGCACAGTCTTACCTCCATCTAATGTTTTGGTGACCCTCTCAAAAAAGTAAACCAGATTTAATTGACACGACCTTTTAACAAAGCCAAACTGTGATGAGTCCAGCATTTGCAGGTTACCTATTTATCATGTCCATGATGATTCTTTCCATGGCCTTACATATGGGGCTGGTAAGACTTATGGGCCTGTAGTTACCCAGATAAGTGGTTGGACCTCCTTTGTGCAGGGGAATATCTGTAGCCATTTTTTATTCCTTGGGCACAAAACCTGACTGAAGACTCCAGTTGAAGAGTGATTCAAGTGGACCAGAGAGAAATTTGAGCTGAACCTGTCAGCCAAAAGGTTTGTCAATGGCCTCCAGTTCAGTGTGGGTGATGCCATTTACAGTAAGTTCTGCGCATTGTTGTGTATTCCCTCTGAGGTTACATACATAGCTGTAGAAAGCTTTTTGGTTGTCCTTTGCCTGAGCAGCTATTTTTTTCTTTAAATTATTGACAATAATAGGTCCCTATCTATGTCTCTGCTAACCATGATATAGACTTAAACCAGCTGAAGTCCATACCAATTAAACCCAATATGATAATCTTAGGTGAGTTAAACTACCTGTTCATCAGATGGCAATCCTATATAATCATCAAAACATATGCACAGAGGTTCATAAACATTGTTAACACTAATTCCCCGGACCACATTGACTTCATGTCTACTAGAGATGCGAATATTCTTGACCTTGTCCTTCGAAATATTGCCACAGTCAGAACCTCATCATATATGACTTGTTCCTCAATTAAGTCTGACCACCAGGCTTTTACCTTCTCCATTAGAACAAACTGCAACATACGTAAGAACCCTATAGTATTCAGAGACTACTCTATAATGAACCTCTTTTCATTTACTAGTAACCTGCACAAATTCAAAAGTGCATCCCCCCCCCAGGAGTTGACAACATCAACCAGCCTACAGCCAATGCTGCTACATAAACCACAGAATTCTGCAGATATCCAAACTGTTATATTGAGGCATCTGTCCTTATCCATCAAAAGTACAGTGGAAAAACCTCTGGTTACCCAGATTTTATAATATAAAGAAAATTGCGGGTTTCTATCAGATAGTCAAACTTCTGCAAGTTCAAACCTCATATGGTCGAGACCATAAGTTTGAATTTGCAGAAGTTCGAGCGTTTCACTGGAAATCTCCGTAAGGGGAGGTTTCTGTTTTGTTCAATGTATTGTGATCTCGAAGTTGGTATATTTAAGTAGAGGGAGGGTGGGGGGTAGGCAGGGAGGCTTTCCCCCCTGCTTACAACAGTTTATTTTGTTTTCTTTTCTTTGTTTTTTATGCATAGCCGAAGTTTTTTAACTTCGAACAGGATGGTTCAAACATTCCGTGTTCAAAGTTATTAAACCTCGACTATGTGATATAGACCCAAAAATTGCTTGTTATGTTTAATAAAGTCCTTTCCTCACATCACAAAAAGGGTTCAAAAACAGTTAGTAAAGATCTCAAGCACACCACTACAAAGTGTAAAGCAAGCCATGAACTAAAAGTCACCACCTCCTACAACCTCAAGGCATTTTTTAACTATATTAGGTAACTCAGAAGTACCAACCACCAGTTCTGCTCTGTGCTGGTATCAAATGGTATCACTTATTCTGATTCAGAGGCCACAGCCAGAATCCTAGCTGACAAATCCACCATTAACTTTGCCACACCTGCATACCTGTGCTTCTGCCACTGCTTTTCAAACTACCGCTACCCTAAATACTTTACAACAAGTCCTATTACTACTACCGAAAACTAAAAATACACAAGACATATGGTCCTAGTCAATGCAAACGAGATTTGTTTGAGCCTTCATGAAGTTATTGCATCTTTTCTTCTCCACGGCTTACATACCACATATCTAGAGCATATCCATAGTAGTGCTACTACATAATGGTGGCCTCACCACAGACACTGAGAAATATTGACCCATTAGTCCCACAATATCATTTGCCAGCTTGTGGAATTTATTAAGTGACCTACAATCCATTCACCCTTATCAATCTGACTTTGAGAAAGATAAACCCTGCCTACTACATCTAGTCAACTTCTTTAAAAGAGTTATTTTAGCCACAGACAAGGGCTAATCTGTCCACACTGCCTACCTGAATCTGGCAAAGGTATTTGATAAATCCCACATGACAGAATTATTGGCAAGCTCATCCACCTAAACATTAATCTCATATGTCATCAATTGGAGAGCCAACTGTCATACTAACATAATTCAAAGAGTGAGGGCTGTTGGTACATTTTCCACAGAAGAATTGTCATTAGTTGTGTTCCACAGGGATCAGTCATGGGCTGCCTTCTCTTTAGTTTCCACTTCTCTTACGTTAAGGCAGATGTCAAAGGTCCCTGGTTAACCAAGATTGTTGATGACTGCAGACTTGGGACCATTATTAACCCTACTACTGTAATTCAGCTCTTCTGAGAAGGGTTCCTTTACCTGATGTACTGGTCATAGTCTCAAGCTCAGTGCCAAAAAATGTAGCACAGTCTATTTTGGGAAATATAGTTGTCCACAGGTGTATTACACAAATGTCACATGCTTAAAATAGAAACAGATTAGACTTCTAGGCACATTCTTTGACTTTAAGCTATTCTTTGACTACCATTTATCAATCATATTTAGGAAATTATTCTGCCTCACTTTCTAATTACTGAAGGAAGACTTTGTAGAGCTAAGGAAGTAATAATTCCCATCTATTCTTCCTTCATCATGCTAATCATAGGATAAAATTCCCCTTTGGCAAGTACCTCTTTAAACACCTTACTCAACTGAAATGGTCCCAAAGATTCCTAACTAAAAAAAATTAAAGCTACCCGGTTGCATAAAAAGCTTTTGCACTTTATCATAAAACAGTTAAACACCGCTACATTTGAAACCTGTAATTATTTCTGTTTCCAGACAATAGGAAAACCTAAAAATCTAGACAATGTGTCTGCTCTAAGCTGAAACAGAGATAACAGAATCCTAAACAATTTCCACTTATTTTCTTGAGGTTTTGCAAGTTAACTCTGCATGTTCCAACTTCTACCACGAAAACACACACTTACACAGGCACATACATTTATGTTCTTTTCCAGTATAGTACACTGTGGTTACATTCTTGAAGCTCAGTACATAACATACAGTTTAACACATACTTCTGCACCAGTAGGTCTCTTACATTTGTAAGACAAGCCTATGGATCATATTAATATTCACAAATGACATATGATTATTTATAGAATTCCAGATAGCTGGACTGGCAGTGTCACATTTCTATATAAACCATATTAATATTTTGAAGTGATATATATTTACAAAATTCCAGCTAGCTGGGCTGGAAGCATTTCAGTTTATCACATAAGTAAGCTGTTGGCTCAAGCTCATTCAACTGAGCAGCTTTGTAGAATTCTGGTTTACTGTAAAGTAACTCAATGACTTGTACCATTACCATTTAAATGGTATTCAAAGCTGAAGCATAAGTCATCCTACAATGCAATGCAATACCCATCATGGAGGACAGAGAATGAATGGTTGCCTGTCTGTGTTCACTATTTTCCAAATACAACCATTTCAGAGACTGCTCTTTACATAAAATACAGACAAGGATCAAGATTGCTCATTATAACAATTTTGAACCATCATAAGCAGTGACAGAAATCACCCTTGATAATGGATGCAACAATCTGATGATCCTTTAATGGTTGGCAGTAGCAAGAACAGATGGGACTTAACAGGTTTATAGTGTCTGTTTTGATATCATACTTGTAAAGGTGAATGAGATCCACTTCTATCCATTACCCTGGTAGCCCACTACTGTCTCTTGATTTGTTAAGAAACACAAGCCCATTGTGAAAGTTGCTCTAAAACCTCACTTCTTTATGAGTTCTGCAATAACTCACTCGGGCACTTGTCACCTTTCCCTCCTTAAATGTCACCCTTTTAGGGTGGATAGAGCTCTCTGTTCCTTGAGCTACTGGCATGCCAGCAGTTATCCACATCTCAGATGTCTTCAGTATAGTAAGCAGGGATGAAAGAATAATCTGTTAGTCACTAAATATTTGAAAGCGCCAAATGTGGAATTGGGCTAGATGTTCTTTGAATAATACAATGTTCAGTACTCTAGTAAAAACTAGACTGGAACTACGGTACATTCAGAAAGTTAGGGAACCTGCCAGAAAACATAACATACTTGATGTTAGGTGGGTTAATGAAGACGTATAAGTTATGGATCAACGAATGCAACCACAATTTGTTTCCTGTAAGCATTGCTGCATAACTTGGGGATTATGTTCAAATAAAAGGAAAGGTGATTGTGTAAAACATAATACAAAGAAGGCCCGTTACCAGGCAGATTATATGTAGATGCATTGCTGACACTGCAGTGCAGCACAGGGGGGTACTGCACTCCGGACTGCGTCATCTTTTGAATGAGATGTGAACTCATTCCCACCAGTACAACTCTTTTAAGTGTATACATTTAACCTCTAGTGGGTGCATCTTGAGCCTTTAAAAAATGAAGTTATAATTAACAAATACTCATTTACACAGGTCAAATATCAACACAATTTTGTTTGCCATCATGTATGCTTCAAGATAAAATATTCTGATGTATGTAACATGGTTTTGGAATTATTAATGCAAATATGAACAATCAATATCTGATGCCTAGAGGCACAGTAGGAGGTAAATGCAGAAGTACTTGGAGGTGCACTCAGCTGTAATGGGTCAAGCAGAGGTCCCATCTGTTTGAGATGGTGGTAGTTCAGGTGGATGTAAAAGATCCCATGGCACCTATCAAAAAGAGTAGGAGCACTTTATTTAAAATAAATTATGTACATTACTATTTATAAACTTACGTACATTTTTACAAATTTAGATCATGTACAAATTTTCATTCCTTTCCATTATTGTCATATAATCATACAGAAAAAAATAAGGCCGCTTCAATTTTTGACAACTATTGCCTGTTTCTTGTCTTTTTGCATTACAACAACAATTACTGTAGCTGGATTCAGCCTGACAAGCAAATGTTCATTGAAAAACAGAGAAAAACTACACATCTAACAGTCAGTATTAGGATTTCCCTTATTCTTCAACACAGCCTTGATACGAGATTGCATGCTGTGAACCAATCATTTGCAGTATTCTGACAATATCAGTCACCCAAATGTGTTTGATGACATCTTTAAATTCTTTTCCCAGGCTGGCTGATGTGCTGTCACTTTCTTCTTCATGATATTCCGGAACTTTTCTATGGCATTGAGATCTGGTGAATCTGATGGCCAGTTTGGAAGGAGTTGATTGTGGTTGTCGGCAAACCATTTCTTGACTGTCTTGGCAGCATGGCATGGAGTCGAATCCAGCTGAAATGTTGTTGTTCCAGAAATGTTCATATGGAGTTTTACTTTTGAGTTTAGCACATAAATATACTTCACAGCATTAACTTTTTCATCTTTGTCGAATATGTGAATTCCGCAATGCCCTTTCGCTGAGATGGCTCCCCATACCATAATGGATGGAGAATGTTTGACTGTCTTAATCACATACTTTGAATTCAGGTGTTTGCCAACAGGACATCTCATGTAATTGTAGCCTGACCCTCGCACTTGGTGAAACATACTTTCATCAGTAAACAGCACTTGTTCCCACCACTCTGCACTGCAGACCCCATTCTTTAGCCAGATGAGCTATTTGAACAGACAAAGTGTGAGGACTTGAGGTAACAATGCTCTTCAGACATCTGTCATCCTTGAGTGATGTTTTGCGATTGCAGCCACTGTTAGCATGACATGTTGCACTGCCCAGATAAGTGGTATTTTGTACTCCACATGGCAAAATAGCCAAATGTTTAGCAATATCACATGGGGAGTAGCCTTCAGAGTGCAGTGCTATAACTTGTCCCTTTATAAAGTCACTTAAATCATGCTTTCTTCCTATTCTAACCAGTACAGATCATATACATAAATTTATCAATTCTCATACAATTTTCAGTAAAAATTGCTGCGGACAAGCAGAACTGTGCAAACAGAAAAGAAAGATACTCTAAACAATCAAAAAAGCAAAGAATATATATACACATAACGTAAAATTAACATATTGTGAACATTACAGGCCATTTTGTTGAAAAATGACTGGTGGCTTTATTTTTTAATTTTTATTTTTGGCAGTACTGTAGATATCTTACTTTTTATTATTGTGTTAAGCTTCTAGTTTCATTACCTTATTTGATTCCCACTCCTTTTTAGAACCACCATCTAATCTTTCTTATAATTACGGCTAATCTCCTTTTGCCATTAAACATGATTTCATTTAGAATTTCATTCCAAATGGTCCTCACAGAATTACATAATCTTTTACCTATATTGTTATCATACTCTGACATATGTCATTACCTGTCAGACTGTGGGCCAGATTCAGGAAGGCTTACACGGAGTTCAAGAGTAGTGTAAGCCTCCGTGTAAGCCTCCTGATTCAGGAACAGCCCAAATCTCCGTGTAAGAGACAGCTAACACGTCTCTTACACGGACTGGGCGTGGAAATGCTCAATACCTCATTTGCAGCTCAAAGATATGCAAATGAGGTATTTGAGCGATCCACAAGAAACCAGTCCGTGTAACGGACGTGTTAGCTGCAGAAATGTACTCAGCTGACAACTGAGTACATTTCTGCAAAATTAAAACCGGAGCTATGTCAGCTCCAAATAAAGGGTGCATATGTTTCATTAAGCATGCCAATGGCCAAATATGTGGCCATTGGCATGAAAAAGTGTTGCAAAAATAAGTTATATAACTTTTTTTTTTTCACAGGATTTTTGTGTTTAACTGCAGCACACACCCGCGCAAACAGGGTGCGCTACCTAAAACTGAAAACTGAAGCTTATAAACCCACAATTGTGGGATTTATGTATTACATTAAATGTCAATGGAGGGACTTGCAGACCAAAAACAATATGGCCTCCGTTTAGTGGTTGTCAAGGGGGGGAAGCTCCGTGTAAGACATGTAACTAAGCATTACTAGGCAATCCTATGTAAATGAGGGTTACAATACTGAATCACACTGCCACATAGGTAATGAGCACTTTCTGAGTAGTGTAAGAGTTAGAGAAGGGGGAGGAACAGAGTAAGAGGTAGGTGACATCACGGGGGGGAAGGATAGTAATAAATGTACCAGATTGGAGGGCAATGTAAGGTAACAGATGACAGACAGACATCAGGGAGGGAGGTGTGTCCCAATAGAACACTAGGAAAGTCAAGAAATTGAGGGTATACGCTATCCCTACACTCAAAGTTTCTTGATATACGTGCATCTTGGCGCATGCGTAGCGTGTAAGGCAGGTTCAACATGTGGGAGCGTGTTGCAAACCGTTTACAACGGTTTGCGCGGGCGTGCACGTGTGTAAGGCAGTGTGCGCGCGTTTTAGCATGAATCAGCTTAGCTAACACCGTGTAAGGATGTGTGCGCGTGTAACACCGTGTAAGGATGTGTACGCGTGTTTAAGTGACTGTAAGCGTGTTTAAGCTGGTGTGCACATTGCTCCCCCTCAGGAAACAGAGAGGAAACAGGAAACAACTAAAATACATGGAAACTGACAGAAGCTACTACTAGAGTTAATTGGTGGAAACAATTAGAAGCAGGCAATTACACAGGCAGACTAGAAGCCCAACCCAGCACTTAAAACACAACAAAGAGCAGTGCAGGCTGTTTCTCACAAGAGATACTGCCAGAAACTAAGCTATCAGAATTGAAAACTGAAAAAAAGCTGAACTCAGAGCAGAAATGCTAGGGGCTGCCATGGCTATTATAATCAGGCATAGGCGAATTGCTGAGGGTGGTGACAATGCAGACGCTGACAGACAACCCAGAGTGAGGAGAAGGAGAAGAGTATACAGGCCCAGGGTCACCTACCATGGGTTACATGAGCTGGAGATAGTAGAGCGCTACAGAGTGGACAGAGACCTTCTGCAGCAGATTGTTGAGCTGTGCAGGCCACATCTCACACACAGAACCAACAGAGGGGAACCCATCCCAGTAGAAACCAAGGTATGTGTTGGCCTAAGAATACTAGCAACAGGTACCTTCCAGAGACCAACTGGTGATATGATGGGGATATCACAGGCATCAGCCTCCAGAGTACTGCAGCAGTTCCTGGATGCCATGTCACCACATGTCAGTGATCATATATATGTCCCTAATGACCGTGAGGTTGTGGCCAGCAATATGCGTCTCTTCCAGCAAATAGCGGGATACCCTGAGGTGCTGGGTGCAATAGACTGCACGCATACGCATCAAAGCACCAGCCGGTGAGCGGGGTAGAGCCTACATTAACCACAAGGGATACCCCTCCATCAACTGCCAGGTCGTGTGTGATGCCCAGGGCATAATAATGAATGTGTGTGCTGGCTGCCCTGGGAGCTACCATGATTCCCACATCTGGCATCTGACGCAGCTGTACCAATCATTTGCCAATGGGGACTTCCCACACGGACACCTAGTGGGGGATGCAGGTTATGCACTTGAGCCGTGGCTGATGACACCCATCAGAAATGCACACACACCTGAACAGGAACGCCATAATGAGGCACACGCACAAACACGTAATATCATAGAGCGTGTGTTTGGGCTGCTCAAGTCACGGTTCCAGTGTCTGGACACGTCTGGTGGAGCTTTGCAGTACACACCAACTACATGTACCCAAATGATCATGATATGTGCTATGCTACATAATATGATCCTGGAAACAGCTGCAGCAGGACCAGCACAGGGCTGGGCCAAACATCCCCCCACCATTGCCAAGGCCACCACAGGCAGGGGGTGACTCGGAGGAGGAACAACCTGACCTAGTCCCAGTAGGCAGAAGGAGGCGTGCCCAGTATGCCCTGGCCTTGGCAAAGAGGCAACGCATAGCACATACGCTTGGTCAGTAGGAACACTGGGACTGATACACGCTCTGACTCACTCATACAGTAACAGGGATGCCTAACATGACACAACCTGCTTCCAAACGTACAGGGAGTGTAGTATATGTATCCGACAGAGGTGGCCCTGCAGCACCACCTGAGGCATGAATGCCATGTGTTAAGTAATGTAATATCATGTACAATATGCACACCTGAGGACCCCAACTAACATCCATATCCACGCATATGACCCTGCGGAAACAGCTGCACGTCATACAGTGATGCACATGTGCAAAAACATGGAACAAGATACAAAATGAGGGTGACTAGCAATAAATAGCATGGATAACCACACACCCATGTTTGTACCACAACAAGAAGCAACATGGAATAGCCATGGTCAAAACCAATGGCTAAAACCGACTACTACTATATAGCTTGCTGCAGACCACTGTCCTAATAGCAGGAACTGCCCCAGGCCTATGTCCATAGGTTCATAGGTTCATACTAGGCTATCTGCCCTAGGGCATTAATAAGCCTAGCCCAGAGTTTTGTGGCTTCTGCCACCCCTGCAAGTTGATGGATAATATGCCCATTATTTTGCTGTGCCTCTGTCAAGCAGTGATACTGAGGTTATCCCTGGGGTATACCTGCAATCTCCCATCCATTGGTCAAGATCTCACTTGAACAAAGCCAGTGAGGTGCTCAGCCTCACATGTACCAGGATGTTGTTCCACAGCATATGGACTCTCTGGGTGATGAATCTGTCCCTCCAGCACATCCTATTAATATCTGTGTTGAGGTTTAGGTCTCCTGCCCTTGTAGTTCTGATGGATGTAGAGGTCTTGAGGTGAAGCATGTTCAATAATTCTGGGTTGGACATAGCCTTGTATGTCAGGCACAGGTCACCTCTGAGCAGACAGTAAGTGACTGAATACAGCTGGAATTCCTTCAGTCGGGCAGCATAAGAAATATGTTTGAGACCCTTTCACCTCCTGTCGAGGAATTTGTGGGCCCATCCAATCTGAATGGGGCATTGTATGCAATCATTGGTCTGATGAGTGATGAGTACAGGGAACAATGACCTCCCTTGATCTAGATGTGAATCACTGCATGATGAGGTGGCCAATGTAGAAGGCCTTCCAAACTACCCTGGCAATGTGAGTGTCAAACAAAAGGTCACTGTCAACCTGGGTGCCCAGGTCCCTGATAACCTCCGTTGTGCTTAGAGGATTGCCACCTAGATGGGAAGTAGTGGTAACCTTGTTCTTCCTGAAGGGTATGGCTATGCATTGTTTAGTGTTTAATGTAAGGCCATGGCTGTGGCACCAGTTATCCGTGTCTATGAGACCCTTCTGAAGGATGTCTGTGTCAGATGGGTTTCCAACTATGCTTCCCAGTTTGCAGTCATCTTCAAACTTTGTCAGCCATAATCCTCCTGTGTTTGCTTGTACGTCTGAAAAGTAGATACTGAACAAATGTGGGCCCAGGACTGAGCCCTGTGGGACACCACTTGTGACAGCTCTGGAGTGTGAACTGGCACCAGCAACTTTGACCCTGTGTGTTCCGTCACTTAGCCAGTTTGCAACCCATGCTGTGATGTATGGGTTCACAATTAAGCTGGTGATGTTTTCAATGATACCTGAGTGGGGTATTGTGTCGAAAGCCTTTGCCAGGTCAAGGTAGGCTGTGTGGACTGCCTTGCCCACGTCAATGGCCTGGGTGACTGTTTTGAAAAAGTCAACCAAGTTTAAAAGGCATGATCTGCCCTTGACAAAGCCAAACTGGATTGGATCCAATGTCTGCAAGTCCCCTATGTCTTCATTTAGAATTCCCATTATGATCCTCTCCATAGCTTAGCAGAACAGACTTGTCAAGCTGATGGGATGGTAGTTTCCGGGGTTGGTGGAGGCACCTCCTTTGTAAAGTGGGTCCACCATTGCTGTATGCCACTCCTTGGGAACATATCCTGAGATGAGGCTAAGATTAAACAGCTGCCCTAACTGCGGGTGTAATTACTCATTGAGTTCATGGAGCACACAACTGGGGACACCATCTGGTCCCATGGATAAAGTGTTTTCTGCCTTGGATTGAGCAGTTCCCACCCCAGCAGTGGAGATGTTTGTGGGGCTACAATCCTCTGGTGTACATACCCCTCCAGTTGGGGGGAGGGGGGGGGGAATCTGCACTGAACCTGTCAGCCAGTATGTTGCCAATGTCTGTAGGTGCAGTGATATCAACATCATTCCGAACTAAGTCTGAGCATATCTGGGAGTTCCCTCCCAGGTTTCAAACATAGGTAAAAAAGGCCTCATGATTGTCCCTGGAGTCCTGAGTGGGTTTACTCTCAAAACATGCCTCGGATGATTGTATGGGGGAACCCAGTGTTTTACTCACAATGAGCAGGGGAGTCTTCCCTCCTACGGATTACGCTCTATCTCATAGTAGCTCCTTCCTTGTGTTGTACAGCTTGTTTATGGCTAGGGTCCACCAGACTGGATGCTTGCCTGTGGTACAAAGAGTCTTTATTTTTTGGGATTGCCTGATCCATGCAGTCCTGGAGGTGCTGGTAGAAGGCATTTCTAAGTGATACAGTGGCTTGGGTAATGGTGTCCGCTGGCCTGGGGGCCTTGAAAGAGACCACACCAGTCCTCAGAAATGTGAAGTCGGCATTTGAGAAGGTCTTCACTGTTTCTTTTCCCATCTGGGGTGTGGGTGGGATGTGGACTCCCACTGAGAGTAGTCCATGATCTGATCTCACCAATGATGGGTATACGTCTGGTGTTGAACAGTGTGACCCCATGTTCGTGATGATGTGTTCTAGTATGTTGCCTCCACTTGAGGGATTGGGACCAGTTGTTCCATGGCATTTCAGTGTATGAACTCTTGGAACCTTTGTGTTAGAGTGTTGTGGCATGATTAGTGATCCCAGTCTATATGTGGATAGTTGGAATCACCCAGTAGGATGGTGTTTGGAGATACATTTATCCCCTTCAGTGTTTGCAGGATAGCTGTGTGAGGTACCTGAGTTTGAGCGGGTGGCATGTAACATGCTACAAACTGCAGAGCAGTCTTGCCTACGGTCACTGGCATCTGGATGGTCTCCGATGCATCGTGTGTTGCCACCAACCATGAGGTGAGGGTGTCCTTGATGAATATGGACACCCACCATCCTTCTTGGTGTTGTCGGGATGCTGGTGCCGGAATGCATGATATGAGGTAACACCCGATAGTGCCGGGGTGCTGTCAGAAGCTGTGAACCAGGTTTCAGGCACAGCACAGACATCAATGTGCTACATACTGAGAAGGGCATAGAGTGTGTGCAGCTTGAGGTTGAGACCTTGGGCATTGAGCAGCATTACCCTTAGTGTCTTTCCTTTACTGTGTTCTAGGGTGGTAGGTGTAGAATCTGAATCTTGCATAAAAAAGGCACAATGGGGGTGGCAAGAGCATCATCTGAAATCCGGAAGCCCAGGGGTGACAGGTGCAAGCCGTCACTTGCAAATCACCGTAGCCTGTCCAGCATGTCATCCCAGGCAGACAGACATTGGACCCCCTTAGAATGACACCATAGTCTAAGCAAAATATTACAGCTGATCATCTTGTCTCTGTTTATGTGGCATCATACTTGGTGAAGGTTGGATACTGCCGAAGGTCAGGGTCATACCTGCCTGGCCTACATAATCAGAGGGATCCTCTATGTCTCTTTCCATGTAGTCCAGGGAGGTACATCTCAGGTCGTTCACACCAGCATGGATTATGACTGGGTCAGACCTGTACTTGCAGTTTAGTGACCTGAGTGCTTGCATTATGTGGTGGATTCCAGTGCCCGATAGGCAGCTTACTGTGACCTCCTCTGTACCTGATCTGGTGAGTGGGACATCAGTGTGTCTGACTATGGAGTCACCTATGACAAGTGTGTCTGGCATTGTGTTTGGCCTTAAGGGCTGTGACTGTTTGGCACACCGACTCTGTGGTCAATGTGTTGCATGTGCTGTGCCCTGTGGAGGCAGTTGTGTGAGTGTCTGCTGTGGTGGCCACTGCCATTCTGGTAGACTTCTGATCAGAGCCTCCGAGAGTGTCTCTGTGTGTCTATGTGTATGATCTTAAGTTGTGACAGTGCCATGTGAGACTGGATTTGTGATGTGTGTGTGGTTACCTTCACCTTCTCTCTGGTCTTGCTAGTCCTATGTTGAGAGAGCTCAGCCTCCACTTTGGCTATATAGTTGCATCTCTCACATGTATGTGTGTTTTATGGCAGAAGGAGAGGGTTGTCAGTGTACATGAGGCAAGTGTAACAGTGCCTCAATATTCCCAAGTTCACCAGCTGAGCAGGAGAGGACACTAGCAACTGATCCCTAGACATGCTAGAAGGAATAGACAAAACAATGTTGGAATACAGGGAGATATCAAGCCCCCCAAGCCACATCATACTGTTTGATTGACAATAGCTACACATACACCGGTGTTTCATAGTGTCATAGTCTACTACTAGGCTATCTGCCCTAGTGCATGTATAAGCCTAGCCATAGTGATGTGGCTATTGCCACCCTTATAGTGGTAATAAGTGTACAGAATAGATTCTGAATATTGTGCCTCTGACTTAGTAGTGACACATTATGACCCCTTACGTAATTGAATAACATGACTGTGTCTCTGTCTAGTCTGTGCCTCCGTCTCATATGCAGTTGTCCAGATGTCTCCTGAAGAGAGTCAGTGAGGGACTCTGTCAAACATGAACTGGGATACTCTGCTAGAGTGTGAGATGCCTCTGAGTTATGACTCTGTCCCTCCAGCATGTCCTATACATGTATGTGCTGAGGTTCAAATACTCAGCTCTCATGGCTCTGGTGGATTTGGATTGCTTGCAGTGGAGCATGTCCACCAAATCCTGATTGGACATGGTCTTGTATGTCAGGCATAGGTCACCTGTAAGTATGCGGTATGACACTGAACAAAGCTGGACTTCCTCTATTCTGGAAGCATATGACATGTGTTGAAGAACCCTGATCTTCATGGTAGGTACTTTTCGGGTGCAAAGGTGCAAAAGGCAGGATCTGCCCTGTACAAAGCTGAACTAGGTGGGAATAAGGGTCCGTAGGTCAGTAATGTGTCTGTGTAAGAGCTCCATGACTCCTCCCATATCTTTGCAGACAAGGCTGGTTAAGCTTGTGTGGTGGTAGTTGCCATGGTCTGTGGAGGCATCTCCTTTGTGGAGTGGGACCACTGTTGCCATATGCCACTGTTCATGTACATATCCTGTAGCAAGACTAAGGTTAAATAGCAGTTGTATATATGGGTCCAGCCCCTTCTGGAGTTCACATAGCATGCAACTGGAGATACCAGCAGGTCCCATGGATGCTGTGTACTTGTCTTTGCTGAGTGTGGCTCTCACATGGACATCCAAGATGACAGTGAGATTACATACAGCAGTGATAACTATCTTGTTTTGGGGGTGAGGGAGGGGGTAAATCGCACTGAAGCTGTCCGGAATGTTGCCAATATCTGTCAGGTCACTGGAATATATGTTGTTGTGTACCAACTCTGAGCATATCCGAGGGTTCACAACCAGGTGTCTGACATAACTGAAGAAAGCAGTGTGGTTACCTTCATTGTCTTTGGTGATTTATGTCCCCAAGTTGACCTTGCATGTCTTTATGAGATAATGTAGCTTTCTACTAGTGCTGATCACAGCTGTCTTCCCTTTTGGAGATGTAGCTCTGTCTTGCATTAGTAACCCTCATCTGTCATACAGTTTGTTTATGGCTGGGGTCCACCAGACAGGACACTTTCCCTTTGTGGAGAGGGTCCTGTTTTCAGTTGTGATTGTATGGTCCATGCTGTCTGACATCTAGCTAAGGGGAGGTCATTCTGGTTCTGCAGTTATCTTTCATCAGCAGTAGAAATGACCACAACAGCCCCTGTGGGGTGTACCTCATGCACACACACATCCAGCACCTGTAAAGTCCACAACAGTACCTCACCAGGAGTATGACAGAGCTGGAACACATGTAATGTGTAGTCTGATTAAACAGAGTGCAGCTCCACACACTGCCATGCTGTCCACCCAGATGCAAGCTGTGCCTGATGTAGAAAGCCATGTCCAAGCTGGAATCAATGCACATGCTGCACCTTGTACAATCTGAATGGCAGGGAGCTATGCACATGAGGGACCTGAACCCCAGCACTGACATATATAGGACAGGCTGTACTGCATTATCCAAAACACAGAAGCCACCCCCACACATGAGTAAACTACCAGTACAGGTTGTCCATAGAGACACTGGTTGAGTCCCCTCAACAGGAATCCTAATGAGTGGATGGGAGATGGGAGGTTTACCCTGGGTATCAATGTTATGTCACAGGTAGACAGAGGCACAGTATACTAAACAAGACATATGACATGGCAAACTATGCTTACAATGTGTTGATGGACAAACACACTCTCCGACTAGCATTAGGTCAAGATACCTCTTGAACACAGCCAGCAAGGTGCTCTGCCTCAAATGGACCAGGATTGTATTCCACAGCATAGGGAGTCTCCGAGTGATAACTCCATCCCTCCAACATGTCCAACATACATCCCTGCTATGGTGTAAGTCACCTGCACTAGTGGTTCAGGTGG
This sequence comes from Protopterus annectens, assembly GCF_019279795.1. Classification (NCBI taxonomy): domain Eukaryota; kingdom Metazoa; phylum Chordata; order Ceratodontiformes; family Protopteridae; genus Protopterus; species Protopterus annectens. The sequence continues at coordinate 1,165,946,443 of NC_056737.1, read as the reverse complement.
ATCTTCTGAGTCTGAGGTGGAGCATGTCCATTAATCTCTGTTTGGACATGGCCTCACATGTCAGGCACATGTCACCTCTAAGCAGACGGTATGTGAGTGAATAGAGTGTGAGTGTCTTCAATCTGGCAGCATATGACAGCTGTTGGGGTTCCTTGATCCTTTAGGTGGGGACAGTCAGGGTGTCTCCAATTGCTGCAGATGTTGGGTGAGATACAGCCAGAATAGGGCATTCGACTCGATCACCGGTCTGATAAGTGAAGAGTACAGGGGAACAATGACCCACTAGATCTGGATGTGAATCCCATCCTGATCAGGTGGGCAATGTAGAAGGTCTTCCTAGCCACTTTAGCAATGTGAGTCTCAGAAGAACGGCGACTGTCAACCTGGGTCCCCAGGTTCATGATAACCTCCTCTGTGCTTAGAGGATTGCCACCTATATGGTAGCTTGGGGTCACCTTGCTTTTCCTGAAGGGTATGTCTACACATGTTGTGCACTTTGACTTCAGGCCATGGCCCTGGCACCAGCTATCAGTTACTGTGAGTCCCTTCTGAAGGATATCTGTGTGTGATGCACTGTCCACTATGGTGCCCAGTGTGCAGTCATCTGCTAACATTGTCATCCAAAGTCCTCCCATGTTGGCCTGTACTTCTGGGAAGTACATGACAAACAATGGGGCCAAGGACTGAGCCCTGTGTGACACCACCTGTGACCAGCCTGGAGTCTAACATAGTGCCAGCAACTCTAACCCTGTGGGTCCTGTCCTTAAGCCAGTTTGCAACCCATCTTGTGACATATGGGTTTACATTTCAGTTGTTAGGGTTTTCCACAATACCTGAGTGGGGTATTGTGTTGAAAGTGTTTGCAAGGCCAAGGTAGGCTGTATGGACTGCCTTTCCCCAACAATGGCCTAAGTGACCAATTTGAAGATGTCAACCCAGTACAAAAGGCATGATCTGCCCCTGACCAAGCCAAAATGGGATGGGTACAATGTCTGCATGTCCCCTATATCTTTGTTTATGAGCTCAATTATGGTCCTCTCCATAGATTTGCAGACTACACTTGTTAAGCTTATGGGGCAGCAATTACCAGGGTCTGTAGAGGCACTGCCTTTGTGCAGATGTGCACAACTGGACCCTAACCAGGCTGTTGTGCACAGTATGGAAATGTAAAGCAGTGATAGGACTAAAGCCCAGGATACTGACCACCACAGTGAAAGTACTGAAACACTACACTAGACAGTGCTACAGTGTTAGGTCAGTATGAACGGATGTTGACAATTGTGTGCAAAGTATCCCATGCAAAACCTGCAGGCACAGTATACTCCCTGTTTTGTTCACACAAAAAGCATTTGGACAGTAACTACACAACATGGCACAGAACACACAACCATAAACTGGAGGTATTTGTTGAAGGTCACACTCATCCACAAATGTGATGGGCTGCAGAGTTCAACATATGTAAAGCCCACACTGGGCATGCTCACACACTTAGATAAATGAGACATCTTTCACACAACATGCCATGGGAAGGCTGAACTGGGCATGCTCACACACTTGGTCCAAATTTTACTCCTAGCAAATGTGAAAACACACCAGAGGATGCTCATCCCCCTTTCTAGACACTGATCATGTAAGCACCCTATAAGTTTATTGGAGAAAAGGATTCTCTCAGTAATCTGAATAGCGCGCTGTGCTAATGTGTCCGTCTGTAGTGTCATAACATAGTTAGGTAGGGGTTTGAATCCAGCAGGTGGCAAGTGTGTGTGAAGGGGTGTAAGTGTGTATGAAAGAAACATCCCTTTTGGCAACTGGGAAAACACACCACAGGATGATCATTCCACTTTCTAAACTCTGATGATGTCAGCACCCTATAAGTATATCAGGGGAAAGGAAATCCCCCAGTAATGCGAATAGCGCACTGTGCTAATGCGTCCGTCTCTAGTGTCATAACATAGTTAGGTAGGGGTTTGAATCCAGCAGGTGGCAAGTGTGTGTGAAGGGGTAAGTGTGTATGAAAGAAACATCCCTTTTGGCAACTGGGAAAACACACCACAGGATGATCATTCCACTTTCTAAACTCTGATGATGTCAGCACCCTATAAGTATATCAGGGGAAAGGAAATCCCTCAGTAATGCGAATAGCGCTGTGCTAATGCGTCCGTCTCTAGTGTCATAGCATAGCTAGGTAGGGGTTTGAATCCAGCAGGTGGCAAGTGTGTGTGAAGGGGGTAAGTGTGTATGAAAGAAACATCCCTTTTGGCAACTGGGAAAACACACCACAGGATGATCATGCCACTTTCTAAACTCTGATGATGTCAGCACCCTATAAGTATATCAGGGGAAAGGAAATCCTCCAGTAATGCGAATAGCGCACTGTGCTAATGAGTCCGTCTCTAGTGTCATAACATAGCTAGGTAGGGGTTTGAATCCAGGGGATAAGTGTGTGTGTATGAAATAAACATCCCTTTTGGCAAACTGGGAAAGCACACCACTGGATGATCATTCCACTTTCTAAACTCTGATGATGTCAGCACCCTATAAGTATATCAGGGGAAGGGGAAACTCCCAGTAATGCGAATAGCGCGCTGTGCTAATGCGTCCGTCTCTAGTGTCATAACCTAGTTAAGTAGGGGTTTGAATCCATCAGGTAGCAAGTGTGTGTGAAGGTGGGTAAGTGTGTATGAAAGAAACATCCCATTTGGCAACTGGGAAAGCACACCACTGGATGATCATTCCACTTTCTAAACTCTGGTGATGTCAGCACCCTATAAGTATATCAGGGGAAGGGAAAACTCCCACTAATGCGAATAGCATGCTGTGTTAATGCGTCTGTCTCTACTGTCATAACCTAGTTAGGTAGGGGGTTGAATCCAGCAGGTGTGAAGGGGGGTAAGTGTGCATGTATGAAAGAAACATCCCTTTTGGCAACTGGGAAAACACACCACAGGATGCACATACCCCTTTCTAAATGATATCACAATTATGTATGGCTTTTGATTACAGACATGCCACGTGTGTTTTGCACACACAGAATGCCCATGTGTGTGGGTTGTCACTCACAATAATGCAAGATATTGATTAAACCAGTTATGGCAATGCACACATGATGTATGTGTGTACCAAATACACATATGTACCTGTGACCTTCAATAGTTACCATGTGTGATGCCTGCCACATGTGAATACATGGTATTTGCACAGAGTAACATTATGACCGTGGTCTTCTGTGCAGGTGCAGCATGTGGGATGTGTACATACAGTGTGAGATGTAGATGCTATCAGCCTAGTAGTGAGGGATGCACACCTGGTCTGGGGCATATAGTCTACATGTTGTTGATGTACAGGGGCTGCATGTTTTCACCTGTTGTGGGAGTGGTAAGACAGTATTCCATAGCAATGCAGTGACTGCATGCTATGAACCATTCAGCTAGGGTGTTGTAGCTACACGAAGTCATTAGCATTCAGTAATTTGTCAGAATCCCTGGTGAGGGTCTGATGCCAACCAAGGTCAGGGGTCTACCAGCCTGTGTCACTTGCTCAGTGATCCCTTCCATGTTCCCTATCATGTATCCCAGTGAGGGACATCCCACATCAGCTGTGGTGGCATGGACAATGACTGAGTCATATGTGTCCATGCATCTGACTGACTTGTATGTAACTGTACCATAGAGGTGACTGACAACTGACCTTTGCACATGCTACCATAGTATTGAGATTACATTGGTGATTAACAGCACATAGGGACAATGGTGATAAAGATACATAGGTCCATAGGTTCGTACAGGGATGTCTGCCCAGGGCATGTATCCACCTGGCCAGAATGTGTGTGCCTTTCAACATGCATTGTGAATCTGTCTTGCTATGCCCTTTTCCAAGGTTAGTATACTGTGCCTCTGTCTCACAGTGACACATAAGTGATACCCAGGGTAACCCTACAATGTCACATCCTGTCATTAATATCACTCTTGAAGATAGTCACTGAGTCAGTCTGCCTAACCTCTATTGGGATAATATTCTGGAATGAAGGGAGCCTCTGAGTTGTGAATGTGCCCCTCCAGCATGTCCTGTGTATATCACTCCTGAGGTTCAAGTATTTCCAGTGTGTATCCTGGTGGGATCTGGATATTCTGAGATGCAGCATGGCCATTAACTGAGGGTATGACCTGGCCTTCTATGTCAGGCACAGATTGCCTATGAAGAGGCAGTATGTCACTGAGTAGAGCTGCTGTTACTTTAACCAGTCAGTATGTGGCATCTGTTTGAGCCCTTTGATCCCCTTGTCGAGGTACATATGTGGTATCTCCAGTTGCTGCAGGTGTCTGGTAAGGTGCATGCCGACAGGTTCATCATAGTCAATTATGGGCATGATGAGGGATGAGTAAAGGGGCACAATGTCCACCCCTGATCTACATGTGGATCCCATGATGATGTGGCCCATATAACATGCTTACCTAACCACTTTGTCCATGTTGTTGTCAAATGGTAGAATGCTATCAACCTGTGTACCCCAAGGTCCATAATTCCTTCATCTGCACTTAATGGATTAACACAAATGTGGTACGTTGTGGTCACTCTGTGTTTGACAAAGGGGATGACTATACGCTTTCTGTCATTCACGTTGAGGCCATGGCTGTGGCACAAGTCGTGTATTTCCAAGAGTCCCTTTTGGAGGGTGCGTGTGTTAGCTGGTGAGTTGATTATGGTGTCCGGTTTGCAGTCACCTGCGACTTGCTGTGCCACAGTACTTCCATGTTGGCCTGTACCTATGATAAATATATAATGAAGATGACAGCTCCCAGGGCTGTGCCTTGTGGGACACCACTTGTACCAGGTTGTAGGCTGACATGGCTCCAGCAATTCTACCATGTGTGTTCTGCCCTTGAGCCACTGTGCAATACCCATAGTGACATAGGGGTTAATATATACACTGGTGAGCTTCCTAGAATGCACAACTGGGGTATTGTATCCAAGGCTTATGCAAGGTTCAGGTAGGCTGTGTACACCTCCTTCCCTTGACAGTGGCCTTGGTGACTGTTTCAAAGAAATCAAACTGGTTGGAGAGGCAGGATTTGCCATTGACAAAGCCAAACTGTGTATGGTGACATGTCTGTAGGTCCACAATATCTAGATATGTGAGGTTCATGATGATCCTTGCCATAGCTTTGCAGACAAAGCTAGTCAGACATATGGGTCGAGTAGTGTCCAGGATCCATGAAGGCACCACCTGAATGTTGAGGGACCACTGTTGCTGTATGCCACTCTCTGGCCACATACTGTGTATTAAGGCTGGGATTGAACAGTGGTGTTATGTCTGGGTGTAGCTCTTCTCATGGTTCATGTAGGACACAGCCTGGGACACTGTCTGGTCCCATTGATGCAGTGTTTATTGCTTTGGGAAGGGCATCTCTTACCTGAGCATCTGTGATGTCAGGGGGGGCAGCACTGTGCCACGAGACATATGTGCCCTTTTGGTGTGGTGGGGGGAGAAGGCAGCATTGAATCTGCCCACTAGGATGATGGCAATGTCTGCATGTTTTGTATTTTGTGTGACATCTTGGATTACCTCTGAGCATATCTGGGTAGTACCACCCAGGTTACTAACATAACTACAGGCAGCCTTGTGATTATCCTCAGTGGCTTGTGGAACCCTCTCTCAAAGATGGCCTTAGACAATCATATGGGTGCCTGTAGTTGTCTTCCAATACTCATCAGTGGTGCCTTCACATTTTGGGAGGTTGTTGTATCATGTAGTGGCATCATCCTTCTATTGTATAGTGTGTTTATGGCTGGTGTCCGGCACCCAGGACATCTGCCTTTGGAGAATTGGGTCATGCTTTTATATATGGCTTCATGATCCATGCATTCCTGAATGTGTCCATAGAATGCCTTTATAGAGGTATCTGCAGTCTGGTCCATATTGTCAACAGGCCTTGGGCCTTTGACGGTTTACACATCATTTATGAGGGGTGTGAACTTGCTTGACATGAGCTGTTGACAGACGTGCCCCTCCAGACAGAGCACGGTGAGAGTCACAGTTAGCTACTTGTCGGGTGATAGCATGTGCCACATAACACAGGCACACAGGTCACTCCACAGCAAGTACAGCTATGAGGCAGACATTGTCCATGCTGGTGCAAACAACCTGAGATCCCTGGACCACATGGCAAGAGACACAGAGGGCTCTTACAGCACCCTCTCAAACTCAGGACTCCCACACAGCCTTCATGCTGACACAGGACAGTTTAGATTACTCTGCAAACACCATCATACTGGGTGACGTTAGCTACCCAAACATAGACTGTGAACATTACACAAGCCACAATACCCAAGCTCTAGGGTTCACATAGATCATACATTCTTTGGCTATGGAACAGGTAACCAACCTTCCCACAAGAGGGGAAGATATACTAGACCTGATCATCACAACCATGAGTACAAACAGCTCACCACTCGGAGTATGTCCCTCATTGTTGCAATCAAACCATATACTCATCACACTGGAGTACTGGATCCCCACATATGCAAACCTCAAACACATCGATGTGTGTGTTGGAAATGTCCCTATTAGCAACTGTGACAGTACAGTACAGGATGCAGATTCCCCTTTTGAAACACTGATGATGTCAGGACTGTATAACTATATTACCTGTAGTAAAGTCCTCCAGTAATTCGCATAGCGCTCTGCTAATGCGTCTTTCTCCAGTGTCATAACGTAGTTAGGTAGGGGTTTGAATCCTGCAAAAGGAATATATGTGTGTTAGTATGAGTGGGGTTTATGTGTGTGCACTATGCTGGGAGGGTTAACTGCCTTTTGACAACTGGGAGAACACACTACAGGGTGCACATCCCTCCTCCTACACACAGATGATGTCAGCACCCTCTAAGTACAGCATTAGTAGGGATTTCTCCAACTACTGCAAATAGCACACTCTGCTAATGTGTCTGTTTCTACTGTCATAACACAGTTAGGTATGGGTTTGAATCTTGCAAATGGAAAGTATGTGTTTTACTGTTGGTGGGGTTAGTGTGTGTGCACAATGATGGGGTGGGATGTGGCTTTTGCCACATGGGGCTATGCACTGCAGGGTGGTCATTACCCTTCACAAGCAGTGATATTGAAAGCAGTGATGTTGATAGCACCCTATACAAACAAAACTACAAAAGAGAAGGTGGTGGTACCAATAACACATGTAAGGTAACACATCTTCAAGTAATGTCCACAAAACAGAGTAGGATAATCAAACAATTCCTTTATTCTATACAGACAACATGACAACAGACAACTGCCAGTACTCAGTATAGTGTTACATGCTACTGTAACACGCACATGTACCCAAATATACCTAGATAGTGCTCTGAAGCCTGAATGTGGCAAGTGTGTGGATGTGGGATGTGTCTGTGTGTGCATTTCCAAATGGGAAACATGTTTGATGTGGCAATCAGGGTACTACAGTACCTGATGTACATTACATCTTTCAACCGATGAGGTTGCCTGCACCCTGTGAGTACAGGTAGAGAAGGGGACGCCAGTAGTAAACAACATAGTGCACTTCTCAAATGTGTACCTGTCATGTATCAACAGCTACTCATGTAGGGTGATAAATAATGGGAATGGCAGGTGAGCATGTGCATGTGTGTGGGTAGCAGGGTGTGTATAAATGCATGTGTGACAGAACAGTTACATATAGCTGAATCTACGTAACAGCACAAGATGCGCATTGCCATAGCCAATGTTAGCATGTGATGGTGTGCAGCTGGTACACTTTGGTAAGTAGTATGGGTGCATATAACAATTGAGGACAGTCATACAGTTACTGCAGCAGGACTGCTGGGATATACACACAATTATACTGGAACAGTGAACAGTTACCAACATGTTACTACTTATACACATCTATGTAGTCACCCTGTGCATCAGCAACGTGTTTACCTTTACCTGCACCGATGTTGTAGTATGCAGGAGGTGGCACAGTGTCATCATATGCACAGGGTGTGGGTTAGGTATGCCCAAGCCAGCCACTGGTAACACCAATTGACATGTGTGTGTATGTGTGTTTGTGAGGGGCAGCAGTACATGGTGGACCAGTGTTGGTGCAGTGTGTGTGTGTATGTGTTTGCCCTAGGTGTTAGGTTTCTGCATGTGTGTAAGCACGCACACAGTCCCACATAATGGCTGCCATGTACAGGGTTTTGTGGACAGCCACAGACTGCACCTGTCAGGTCATCCAGATCAGTGTCTGTGGGCACGGACACGGTACCTGTGCCTGGCAGGGGTGCTACGGGCCGTATCCGGTACTAACCCAGACTGGGTACTGTCATCGGAAGCAGGGGTGTGTTGACTGGACACAGTTCCCTGTTGGGACTGTCCAGAGCCACGTGCACGTGGTCTCCTGGGGCGTCTTGATGACGGCACAGACCCAGCATTGCTGGGGCTGGTGCTGGCACTTGAGGTGCGCGAGTGGGCCTGTTGTCATCCGCGGCCACTGCCAGCTGGTGCTGTTGCTGGCATACAGCCACGTCGACGTCGCAAACGCACACCATGGCCCTGGCCCATGGACATCTGGTTGTGGAGCAGCTGTTCTATGCCCCCACAACGTCTGTCAATGACATCTGTGAAGTTACGGATAGCATTCGCAACGTCACGCATGCCATCTGTCATGGCTGTGCGACATTCTCTCAGCTCCCTCAGACCCTGTCTGGTGTACCTTTCCATACGTGCCTGTGCCTGCATGACAGTTCAAAACATAGTGGAGGTTGACATACCTCCTTGGGCACGTCGGCCAGAGGCAGTACGGCCACGGATGCCCCCATGAGAACCCATGGGCGACTGTCTGCGTGGTACCATTGGAGGCCCCTGCTCATGGCTGCCTTGTGGGGATGCATGTACCACAGGTACCACATTACCCTGATCTATGCCCACTGCAGACTGTCCATCACCTAGGGACAATGGTGACAAAGGATGTAACGGCAGGATGACTGTGCGCATTGACGGGGTTGAAAGCTGTGTACTGTCAATTGGCTGACCAATGGTGGACCCAGACACACCTTCCTGCACCATTACAGACATTTCATCATCATCAGTACCTGGGGCACAAGATTCAGGTTCCCTGCTGCAGGTCACCAGAGCAGCACCAGAACCTACAGGAGGAAAACATGGAACACAGATTACAGTCTCCATACATATTTGACAGAGATGCATTTCAATACTAATGCACACATTCAGAAATGGACACATGCACTCATGGACACTAACACACATGCACACTTGGGCACAGGCACGCTTGCACACATGCACACCCCACAGTAAACACAAACATCAGTACCGTGTTACACTACTCAATCAACTACAACTGTATTACGGGTATTGTGAACACAGTCACCAGCAAGTCTACTACAGAGTTACACTACTCTTCCTAGTTTTCTAAATTGCTTTACAGATAATGTCAAAAAGACTCACCAGCATGTATGGCCTGCCTCGTTGCTAGATGGGAGGGACCTGGAAGTGTGAAGAGAGTAATGTCAGTGGGCACATGTGTGCCATTTGTTTTGCACATGATACAGTACAGTAGTACACTAGTTCCCTTATACACATCAGCTGCACATAATGTCTGTATATATATCATGATGACAGATACATACCACATGCACACCTTATGCGTGCATGAAGTAACAGTGTACAGAACAGTCATATGTACATACCAGGGGTTAACTCTAATCTCACCCTTACCTCTCTTCAAACGACACCTCAAACTGTACTTCCCAAACCACTGGCTTTGTTCTTCTTGGAGTACAGGCTAACGTCCCTCTCCCTACCCTCTCTTTACCTTTAACCCCTCATTGTGCATAGAAACTAGCTTCTACCCTGTTTCTTTCACCTTGATGTCCTTCTATGCTCTGACCTACTTCTCCCATCCCTCCCACATCCTCTTGACTGTCTTCCTTCTTTTCCTCACTTCCCTTATTGACTCCTGCCTCTTCCATATCATTGTATCTTTCATACTCCTTCTACTTCTCTACCCTTCTGAGCCCTAACTATTATGTATCTGGCTTTTGCCTTATTGCATAACCGTTATGCTTTAGGTAGGATTGCTTTTAAACCAACGGTATATTGTGTATGACTCTAAACTGTTTGAGTTCATATCTGGCTAAGGGCATTTATAAGCTTTCTTAGCCCATAGGCATATATTTATGTGGCTTTTAGTTATGTAGTTTGAATAATAAGCTCTATTTTTTTTTTGCTGTGCCTCTGTCAAGCAGTGACACTAAAAATCCTGGGGTATATCTCGATCTCCCATCCCATGGTCAAGATTCCTCTTGAACACAAGGCCAAGCCATGCTCTGCCTCACTCACGGTATTTTTTTTTGTTCCACAGCATAGAGAGTCTCTGTGATGAAATCTGTCCCTCCAGCACGTTTCTATTTATAACCGGTGTCAAAAGGTTTCGCCCTTGTGTTGTGGTGGATCTAGATTTTTTTTTTTTTTTGAAGCATATTCATCAATCAAATCTGGGTTTGACATGGCCTTATATGTCAGGCACAGGTCACCCCTGAGCAAGCGGTATGAGACTGAATAAAGCTGGAGTTCTTTCTTCCTTACATGTATGTTGATTTAGTTAACAGGCTGGTGTACAATTCTATCATGTTGGTTGTCTGTATTAACAACTTGTCTGTCTGCCTTTATTACGTTATGTGTGGAGCTTTTCTCCACAGGCCTCTACTGAAAATGGACATATATCCAGCTAGACTATCTGGGTCAACAAATGTAAAAGTAATAACAATAAATGAATATGGCATCTTACCTGCACGCTCAGTGTGTTGCTGCTGTGTGGATCCAACCTCCATCATGATGCATGGGTGCTGCTGTTGTTGTTCTGGGGCTGGATCCACAACACTTAGCAGTAGCCCCTCCTGTCTGGTGAGGGGGGGATGTGTGGCCACCCCCACCTGTGGCAACCTGTTGCCTGCGGATATCTGCAGCAGCTGGCGGACATTTCTTATCAAATCACTGCAGTGATGTCTCACCTGCTCATATGTCCTATCATGCATGCCAACATCATTTATCCTGCTAACGAGGTTTTGCCACAGTGCAGACCTCTCCTGCTGATTCTGGGTGGTGCGTGAGAACAGGATGGCATAGTCACGCACCAGGCTCTGGTGAATCACGTCATCCTCTGCAGCAGAATATGATGGGTTCCTTTTTGGAGCCATGTCAAGCTGGAAAGGTACACAAACAGGTTATCAGCATAGTATCTCAACAATACATGGTACACATTCTATACAGGGAGTATTAACTTCTACTTATTACTGCTTGGTTAAAACTTGATTACAGTGTAGCTATCATTCTATGTCATTTGTACTAAGCACTTGGCCTTCAGACCAGTTGTTTTACATTAGGGAGGTTGGTGGCAAGCACTGTGGTGGCAGGACACATATCTTTCATCCATTGATGTTGGGCACTGCTGATTGAGGGCCCAGTGTACAAGTGTATTAGTTCTGGTATGGGCAGTTGGCCTTCAGGCCAGTTATTTAACATTAACAAGGTTTGTGGTCTGCACTCGTGTGTGACAATAGGCTGTACTCTGCCATTCATAGCTGGGGACATCTGGTTTCAGGTTTATAGTGCCTGCATATCTGAGCTGTATCTTACTGACATTGCTACACCTTGTTTGCTGTAGCAACCACTACATCCAGGCCTCCTGGATCTACCTTTGTTTATATGCTTGTTATTTGTTAGCTTGTTATTTCACTGGTATGCTACTTCCACATAGTACACAGCTTGTCAACACGTCTGTGACTCACTACTGATATCTGCATTGCTTACTGTACGTATTTCCATGTTACACATGACAGCAAGTGACTGCTTCTCATTGTTGCATTTACTTAATTGTGACACATTGCACTTAGGTTACCTGGCACTTGCTCACTGACGCTTTTATATCAGTCAGCAGTTGTAGGTAATGTCAGTACACCCTCACTCCCCACTGTACCTTGTTTTCAATCATTAATTATTACAGAATTCAGAATAGTATTCTAGCATGTCCAGAGGTCAGTTGTCAGTTCCCTCCCAGTCCAGCTGGTGAGTGTGGTACTCCAGAGACAATGTTGGAACAGATGCATGTACACAGACAACCCCTCCTCCTAACAACAAATTCAAACTCATGTGAGTGATGCAACCATATACCGAACTGGAGGCTAGGCTCTGTCTACTCAATACCGCCATAACCAGTCAGGTGGCCAAGGAGACCACACACTACACTTCCAGTCTCACATAGACCTACCACAACAGCGGACCTAACACATGATCACACATAAACATACTTGTAGGCTCGGACCACAGCTATGCCTATGCAGCAGAGACCTCCTAAGCAGACATCCATGCAACCACTACCATGGAAACGAACATGTGCAACACATATCACACAAAGCCAATGTGCTGAACACTCACAGCCATTAACAGTAAACAACACACCTCATACACCTGTACTAGGTGCCTCTATCATCAGGCACACTAACATCACGTTCACCAGGCTTAATGAGGTGAGGGTCACGGTGTGCAGCCTGTCAGCCACTATGACCTGCCACATAACACAAACACTCAGGTAACCCCAAGGCAAGTACAGGTATGACTCAGTCACTGTCCATGCTGGTGTGAATGGCCTGACACATTCCTCCCTGGACTACATGACATGAGACAGTACAGAGCTCTCTGAGCACGTAGCCCAAGACAGTTTGACCCTGACCTTGAGTAGCATCCTACCCTCACCTAGAACCATGCCACAATATCAAGGCACGATGATCCCTTCCAACAATTGACTGACATACTGGTGTCATTCACAGGTGTGCCAATGCCTGCCATCTTGGGGTGGTATGCTTTGCTAGGGACAGCTTGCACCTGTCACCCCTGTCCCATTGGAATTTGGCGGAGACTCTTGTTACACCCATAGTGCCTGTATTAGGCAAGGCTCATAAGGCAAACCCACATCCATTTGTATCACAAAGGATGAGGAAGTGAGAGTGATGCTACTCAACACCAGAAGTCTAGACCTAAGGATGCACACACTCAAAACCCTACTTGACATGCTGGACATCGATATCTGTGCAGTAACATGAACCTGTTTCAGGTTTCACAAGAGCACACCAGTACTACCAGGTTATAGCTGTTACCATTCTTGTCGGCCACAACACTTGAACAAAGGAGGGGGAGTATCAGTATTCAATGCAGATTCCCACGCCTCCACATTGGTGGCACAGTACAACATAGGTGTTAGGCCATTGAGTACAGAAGACGTAGTTGGGGACCTGGGGTAGAAACATGGTAGCGGTCTGTCATTTGTCAACCACATGGCCAATGTGGATTGAAAGACATGTTATATAGCCCAGCTAATCATGAGGGATTCACATGTATGGCAGGGGAGGTCATTGTGCCTCTTTACTCATCCATCATCAAGCCTATAATTGTGTACAATGCACCTTTTGGGATGTACCTAACCAGACACCCACAGCAACTGGTACAGGACAACAGTACCTCATCAAGGGGATGCAATGGCTCACACAGATGTCATATGCTTCCCAGGTAAAGTAAATCCCGCTGGACTCAGTGGCTTATTGCCGGTCCAGAGGCAATCTGTGTGTGCCATATACAGCCATGTCCTACCCAGCAGTAATGAACATGCTGCACCTCAGGCAATCAGAGTTCCATACAGCCACATGCTCAGGAGTGCTGGACCTCAGCACTGACATCCATGGACATGCTGGAGGGGCATATTCCTGACTGAGAGGCTCCCTTCACTCTGTAATGAGCTGACACTACAGGTTAGGCAGAGTCCCTCATTGACTCTCTTCCATAGGAATCTGGATGACTGGATGTAGATCATAGTTGTACCCCAGGTATCACTTCTATGTCACTGTTAGACAGAGGCACAGTATACTAACATCGGACAAGGGCATAGCAGCATAACTTGTAATTGGGTGGTGAAAGACAAACACATTCTACTAGGCTTACCAATGCCCTAGGGCAAATAGCCTAGTATGAACCTATGAACATGTGTGTACTGCTATAGTACTTCTGCCATATGTTGCATGTGTGTGTGTTGTGGGGGATGCACAGGTAATGGACGGATACTTCTGCACAGGCGACACGTCTGACACATTCTGGGTGTTCATCCCTACATACTGGATGTGTGTTGCCATCCAACCCAACCCTGTGATGTGCACACATTACTCAGCCTGGATTTACATATCCGAACAACACCACAAGCACAGTACACTACCTTGCTATGTATGCATTTAATTACACAGTTATTCAGTAGTTATGACAGTGATGCTATCCATGCAGCCCATTGTGCCAGTGGTAGCCACAACACACACCGCCAGCACCTTTGCATATGCTTACCACAGACATCCCACATACTGCATGTACTGTGCACACACATATCTAACCCAGAACAACTGCACACCACTTATTAATCATGTCCAGTGGAGTACAGATACAGGCATATTGTATAAAAATAGTAGGAGGCTACTGCAGCACAGGGCAGATTCACATGACAGCAAGGCATCTGTGGTCAACAGTGTTAAGATGCTTCACATTCACCACATGCACAGATATTGGCAACATTGTTTCAGACAGTTTAGGTGCAGGTCCCCCCCCCCATTCTCCTACACATGTGGTATTAGTTATCCCAAATGACTGTCACCTCCGTATCCTCTAACATGTCCAGGTGAGAGCCACCTTCATCATTGCAGAACACATAGCATCACTGTTACGAAATGGTATCCCTGGATGTGTGCTACATTCACCCCTGGAGGACATAGCACCACATGACAGACTGATATTAATCCCTGGCCATACTACAGGATATGTACCTGAACAGTGCCATACATACACAGTGGTCCCACACCATTGAGGAGGAACCTCTACTGACCCTGGGAACTACTGCATCATATGCACAACTGGCCTTGTGTTCTAAGCTATGGAAGTGTTAAGTATGGGTAACATGTACAGCAATATTACATATGTTTATATTTCAGGACTATGTACACACAACCTATCTCATGCACATACCTATAGATAGTGAACTATGATACATTTGGAGGTGTCACAGTAAACGCAGTATTAACCTGCTACTTTGCATTACCTGTGTTTGTGGCAGCTGTTGGTGTGTCACTGGTGCTGCTTGAAGTTTGCTGCTGCTGCTGGTTTTGCTGCTGGCTGTCTTTATTTCTGTTTTGTTCTCTCTCTGTCTCTCTCTCTCTTTCTCTGTCGGTTTTGTGCAATGAATGTATTGCATGAGTGTAGTGTGGGTACTCATTGCTTTTGTAGGTATCTGCATAGGTCCATGTGATGGCCTCTGCACCAATTGTAGGACAGCATTTGCTAATTGCATGCAGCCAGGTGTGTACTGATTGCATGTCTCACTGTGATTTCAGGACACTGCTATAAAAGGGTATGTGAGATAGGCGTTGCCCTTTCAGATTGTAGGGCGTGGACTATGCTGGTATGCTGTTGACAGTGTTCTGTGAGTGTGAAGGTTAGTACATCTCCCATGCTTCATGCTGTGTTGTAGATTCAGGTTGCTGCATTTCTCTTGCCTGTTCCCTGTAGTGAGTATGTATGCATACTGACACCTACAACTATATGTCATATGTATTGCTATATAAATATATATATATCTGTGTACATATACATACTTTCATATATGTACATTAGCTGACATTATTGGGTACAAGCTAACAATTAGCAGGGCTGTTTCTGTTAACACTACACTAGTATGGGAAAATCCAGTAATTGGGACTATAAAAGTCTGCCTGACATGCTTTAGTTAGTAGTCATACTATATTGCCTTTATCTTCATTCCTACTATTACATGTTCCACTTATTTAACACTATATTCCTGTATGAGAGTCATGGCTTAGTGGTAGGTCATACAGACTAGTGTTACAATGGTCTTGGGGTAGGGCCTATTAGTATGCTTATATTCTGCTTGTGACTTGAGTATAGGGCCTATCAATCAAAGTGCTGGAGGCACCTTTAAGCAGTTAAAGGGGTTAGTAGGTCTCACAGGAGCCAGGCTGTGTTGCAGATTCTGGTTGCTGCATTTATCTTCACTGTTTCCTGTAGTGAGTGTGTATGGATACTGACACCTACAACTATATTTCATATGTATTAATATATATTTATATATCTGTATGTGTAGATATACATACCTTCATATATGTACATTACCTTACTTTATTATGTACAAGCTAACAAGTAGCAGGGCTGTTTCTGTTAACACTGAACTAGTATGGGAATCCAGTAATTTGGCCATTGAAACTCTACCTGACATGCTTTGGATAGTACACCTCCTATATTGCCTTTATACTGATTCCTACTATTATATGTTATATTTATTTTAGCACTGTGTTCTTGTAAGGCAAGCATGGCCTAGTGGTAGGTCATACAGACTAATGTTACCAAGGTCCTGGGTTCGAGACTGACAGTGGGAATTTATTTTTCTTTGCAAACTTTCAAACTGAGTACAGAACCTGTCAATCAAAGTGCCATAAAGGCACTTTTAAGCACTTTAAACCAGGTCTGCGCTTTGCAGAGCTCACTTATCGCACTGGCGGTGAGCTCCGCTAACACAAGCGCACACCCGCTAATTTCTTTGAAAGAAAAGAAAAGGGGTGACAGGAAAGTGGTGAAAAGGGGTCACAAAGAGGGTAAGACAGTAGGGAAACAAGCGTGGGATTTGCAGGAGGGATGTAGGTAAGGCCCATAGATGCCCATGTCTTTGGCAGCAACAGCTGTGCATTTCCATGTATTTTGGTGAGACATTGGAAACCTTTCACCCCTGAAAGAGGTGTCAGGACAACATTAATATTTGTTGTAGAGCCAATTGTAATTAACTGTTTCAATGTCAAGCAGACATGTGTGCGACATGGACAGCTATGTATGGGGTGTAATTTTTTTGTGGGTACAGAGTGCCCTTTTTTTTTTTTTCAGGTGAGAGTGGTATGTCAGGTGAAGGAAGTCGGTATAGCTGGGGAGGTAGGTTGGGTAGGTTAACAGACAAGACAGACAAGACACATACAGGGGCGGTGTATGACACACGTGGGGGGGGTTACACAATTGACGGGGACGGAGGTTGGGATATCCGAGATGCATGAGCCCACAGATGGCAACAGTGGAACTGATATCCCCACCCATAGGCAGTTGCCACTGTTCCTTCACAGCCCAGGACGGGGCTGTGCTGGGGGCTGTGTAGGCGGGGCAACGGCCGGGGCCGTTAGCTGTGCCACACGAGCCTCAAGCAGGCGTAGGGGCCCAAGAACGGAGTCTTGGATCTCCCTTCGCACCACAGACCGGACACCTTGGAGGGTGAGTGGACGAACCCCTCTGGCCACACTTGCAGAGGGGGGACCGGCCCCATCCCCTGCAGCGCTTCCACCCGAAGGTGGCACAGGGCCACCGGAGGGGGGTCCGGCCTGGGCACTAGTGCCAGGTGCAGGCGCCAGCTGAGGTGGGAGAGGTGGGTCCGCTGGGACCCGCCTTCCCAAGCGTTCTAGGTTTGTGAGTTGTTATGTTAGTTTGGGTTAGTGGCATTTTATTCCATTCAGATTAGTTGTAACAGCATGCATTGGTATTCCCATCAAACAAACACCCAGATATTAACACCATTGAACAAGGGGCATATCAATATCACATGCATTATTTGAACAGAAATACACAGTCAAACAACATGCAGGGTTGATTAATGGCAACAGGCCATCAAATTTGCAGGTATGAACAGGGCACATGCACGAACAGACATGCATATATTTTTGAACGGACAAATGTCCATGATTAATGAAATGTTCACATACCATTATTTAGTGGGTATTGTTATATGGAATTATAGGGTTGGGTGGAGATAGAAAGTGATGACACATTCATATGTTACACATTGATTTACATTTGTAATAGGTACACAATTGAGTTGAAGCTGATGTTTCAAAATAATTTTTATTTGACTATCATGCTAGACCTGTTACAAATACATCACTATCCTACTTATTTTGAATTTGATCAGATACATCATCCTGCTACACTTTGATGACAGGACAGGGGACAACTATGGCTGTTTAGTCTGTCAAATAATCATTCATTCTATCTGCAAATTGTTTACTGTGATCACCATATACAGAATTTGGCCTAGACATTCCAGATTCTGACACACTCAAATCAGTTTTGGATATTAAGTTGTACTTCCCACATGCATTTAGTTCTGTAGAAACACACTGGGGCTAATATATTCAGGGGTTATTACTACTTTATTTATTCATACATGACCCTTTCTGTCACTCTCACACATCCTGCAACTTCACAGTTCAGGTTGCTACTTCTAGGCTTTGTTCACATGTTAGACTGGTGGTGATTCAAACACTTTCCAACAGCCTCACTTCTGTCATGATTCAGCATTTCAACAGGGGATATATCTCACATGTGACTACCTCAGATTCTGAAGCTGTACTCTTGAGACTACTGCAGGTTACACTATTTTAATTAATGGTGGGACATCTGTATTACAGCACTGTTTAATTCTATCAATTATATTTCCAGTTACACTTGCATACTGATGAACTTGTTGCAGCCATACCTGCAGACTTTCAAATCTTGCTTGCACATTATATTACTTTTAATCAATACACTGCAGTGTTCTGATACATGCTACAGTATAATATTTATTTACAAGTACTGGGTGGGGTTACTAACCTGCATGGTGGTGCAGCCGCACCAGCCTATGGCCATGCATCTCGCGGTTCATAGAGCGGACACCTGCAGCTGTAATATGAAAGAAGTAATATTGGACTACACATCTCCATAGTATCAGCCAGTTGAAATCCTTACATACATAAGTAAAATGTAACTTACTCAGTAGTGGGGCGTTGGGCATATCCCGGGCCTCCTGGATCCATTCGGTCAACTGGTCTTGCTTGCGTCGCTTCAGGTCCGCATGGTGGTGACGGACCTGCTCACCAGTGCGTGGAATGCCAGTAGCACTGGTCAGATCACGAGCCAACTGGTCCCATGCCTCTGCCCTGTACGCTCCCCATAAGACCTGGCCCTGCATGAGTTGGGCCTCGTGATGATGGACAAGGAGCCAGACCATGTATCTGGACTCCTCAACGCCCCAACGCTGTGCTCGAAAGCAACGTCCCTCACCTACTCCACTCATTCTGACTGCAGGTCTGTTCTACAATCGTTTCTGCTGTGTATTCCCGCCTATGGGGCTTATATATGCCTCTTTTCCTGCACATTTCTCTGATTGGCCGTTTTGGAATTGTATCTACTTCACTGAAACTGCTTTATCATGCTCCATTCTGGATTTTATCACATATATATGCTATTTCTGCATTTCTAGGTACTGCTGTCATGGCTTAGTGGTTTAGTACCTTGACTCTAGTGCATGGTATCCTGGGTTCAAATTTGACAACTGATTTTTGATTTTCCTTACAGAACTGAGTTGAGGACCTGTCAATCAAACATGCCTAAAGCACTTTTAAGCACTTAAAACCAGGTCTGCGCTCGTTTGCGCGGAGCTAACGCATGCGCACTGTCAGTTAGCTTGTGGGAGCGGCACGCAAACGGTGTGCGCTGGGATAAATCTTAATTGGCTAGTCACACACATGTTCAGCTAAGCACAGCTAGTTGCAAACAGTTTCAGTCTATTAAACCGGTGCTTAGCAATGGGCATGCAGTTTGCAGCTTGTTAAACAGTACTCAGCTACGGGCAGTCTGTCTCACAGCAGCTTAGCTATCAGTACATTTCTGACTATTTTTATTATTGTGTTACTTCAAAATATATGCTCCATTTCATTGCATTTTACAAAAGGGAATACTTTTACATTTGTACAATACTGTCAGGGGGCGTTTTAGTGCTTATTTACAAAAAAAAAAAAAGGTTGTTGTGGGGGCTCGAACCCTGCCTGCCTACTCTTAGGCCGGCAACTCTACCGCTAAGCTATTACATCTTGGCTTACTTTGCATATTTAGTTCTTATATCCTTTTCCACTGACTGCTAACTGTGATTGCCCTAGTAGCACACCTGCGCACACGAGCGCACACAGTAGCAAACATTTACGGGGTTTAAAAAAAAAAAAAAGGTTTTAATTTAATTTTATAACATCTCTTCACTTTATACACTGATGGTCTATCGGGGCATGTGTTGTGTAGTGTGTTTATTCACATTTCCATGGCCTCTCTCGTGGCTGTTTACTTTCAGCCATTCTAGTCTTCCGGGGGCGTGTCCGCTTGCAGGGCTTAGCCTACAGACACGCCCCCTACTCTCTTACACGGACCGTGTAAGAGTTACTAGTGTGATTCAGCATGCCTCATGCACCTCATGCATATGCATGACATGCTGACATCACACAGTTTAACTGCAGCCTCCGTGTAAGAGTTATAACTCTTACACGGAGGCTTCGTGAATCTGGCCCTGTGTCTTTGCAATAAATACACTGTGTTTTATTTTTCCTCTGAAATTCTAGATTCTACTCTTATATTACGTGAAATTTTGCTTGTCTGAATAAATGGAGCCTTCCTTGTGATATTATACTCTGGCATATAGGTCATTTCTCCTGTTGAACTGTGTCTTTACTATAATTTACTGTTTCTTTTTTCATCTGATATGCTAGATTGTACTCTTATATTATGTAAATCTCATATGTTCTGAATATATGAAGCTTTTCTCTCCAGGCCTCCGCTGAAAATGGGCATATACCCAGTCGGACTTTCCCGGTCAACAAATGTAAAATAAAATAAAAATAAATAAATAAATATTGCTTATTTTTATGACAATATCCATATAAAATCGTATCAATTTTTATTTCATTTTCCTCTTTTATATTTTCAAAGAAATTTTTTTTACACAAATTTCACACAATTTTGCAACTCTTAGACATTTTAAGAAAATAAGTTCTGTAGTTTCTTCTTTGCCACAATATATACAAACTCTTTCACAGATTTCTTTATATGGCATATTTCCCTTTACTAGCAATTTATTAAACAGTAATCTCCATAAAAATATTGACATTCTCCTTGCTTATTACACCATACTTTTAATACTTTTATAGCTTTAACATTTTCATTCACTAGCTCAACCCAAGGATTAACATAATAATATTGTATCATGATATTTTAATACCACACTTTCCTCTCATTTTCTATTTCAAATTTTATTTTCCATAAAATATGTTTTCTTGATAACATCTCATTACTTCATTTAAACATACTTTTCCTCTTTTGAATTTTTTAACAAATCTCAATGCCACTTATATTTGTACTTCGGTAAATTTACTACTACCTTTTTATTTTTATCATTATCCAAAACAAAACTTTACATAAATACAGAGAAGCAACATAACTAGCTGGGTTTATTAATGCTAAACCTCCATCTTCTTTGTCCATGTATAACACTCCTCTCTTCACTTGATTCAATTGAACCCCATTTAAAAAATACGCGTAGTGCTTCATTTATAGATTATTGTCAAAATATAGACACTCGCTAAATATGAAAATGTTCCCAGTAGAACTAAATTAATCAGATAAACCTTTTTGTTAAATGATAGCTTGTATGTTTTCCAAAAATAACAAAGCTCCTTTATTTCATCTAGTTACTGCTTTACTGAGAGTTGTGAAGCAGAGCAGGTTAGATGATGCTCACAATAGAGTTATTATGTCTTATTTACTGGATTAGGTTGCTTAAATAGGAGTACGGCATGAAGTAATACCAGTTATTAATGCAAGTATAAGTGTTGCTATAGCTCTTACTAGCATAACTGAGCAGGTACTGTAATCCAGCAAAAGCTTTGCATCAACTACTAAGAAAGATTAACTACCTGAATGAGTCAATAACATGCTTATGGTCAGGAAGCAAGCCATACTAAGAATATATATAGATCACCCAGCATAAATGAAACATAAGGGGGCACTACTTACTTTATACTGTTGACATTTTTGCTACAATGCAATTATTCTTAGTGCTAGATTTTACTCAAAGGTTTTGGCAGAGTAAATTGGATGATGCCAGTTCCATGCCTGGCAATTTTAATACACCTTTGGGTAGATGGAGGCTACTAAGAGCTCTTTTCTGGTATATCTTTAGCTCCACAAGTATTCAAAGAAGCATAGCTGAAATTATTGAAGGCATGGAATGCATATTTAACATAAGACACAATCCTTTTTGTGTGAGGAACTTTGAAGGAGCAGCCAGATACTAGCCTTATTAAGCTTACTGACAGGCTAAGGCAAAAATGATTGAGATAAAATTAAGGAAATGTCAAATTTATGTGACTAATGCTAAATATATGTACAATGTTTTGCCACTGGAAGGCCTCAAAACATGTTCTAATAAAGCCAGTGGTGGAGTTAACATGGGCAGTATATGAAACAAATCGCTTCTTAGTCAGTTCCTTGGCATGATTCCATATCTCTCCAAGTTCATGCCAAACTCGTTACTGCATAGGAAGCTATTAGAGTTTTAGTCACAAGAACAGGACAGAAGTTTCAAATTGTTAAAAGATTTATTATAGAGACTCCTACTTTAAATTTTTATGATGTCTTTCAATGTGGAAACCAATCAACAAAGGAGTACTGTAGCATTACTTCAGGAAGGTAAATCAGAGCATGTGGATCAGTGTTTCTAACAGACACACAGACAAGATAAGCACAGTTTGGAAAAGAGTGCATCTAGACACCAAACTTTGCAAAATAAAGCAGTTTATTCCATACAATAGAACTTAAAATGCAGGTGCTTAAAAATGAAACATCCTGTAGCCTTTCACTCAAAACACCTTGAATAGAGTGTAAAATTTCCTGGGAGGACAGTTCCTTGTATAAGACTCTCCCCTGCAGTTCTCAAGACAACAGTTCTAGCCACTCTTATCTCCTTCTCCAGTACATGGACCACCATTTTCCACAGCCACTACTCTGGTGTCTCAGTGTCCTTAAGTAAGATCAACTACCCCCTCTCTCTTTCTCTCTGGTCTCCTTCTTTTGGACAGGAATCTTCACATCAGATTCACTGTGCTGGTCCCAGTTCCCCTTGCAGAGGGTAAATGCTGTCTCTTCTTTATTTTCCTTTACCTTTTGTTATAGCTCAGTACGTCATTCATTAGCAACACCTGCTGAATTATTACTTCAGTCAGGTCATACCTTCATTCACGACATTGGATGCTATACTCTAATACACTTCAGTTTAAAGTAACGTTGCTTCCCATTTACAATTAATGCTGCTAAGCACATATTCTTTACAATACTTTCTACAATTTTCATAAACTCAACATGTCACAACTTCACAATGGCTAGATAAAAGTTTTTTTTTATTTTTTTTTTAAATTATTTTGTATTTGTTTACTGAGGTTTGTGTACTGACAATATCTGAAAAGTCAGACTCAGCCAAGGTGAAGGAAAAAACATTCAAATAATAGTGAAAAAAAAAAAACATTTTCATTCAAATGTTTATTATGTACTTAGATTGACAAGCTTGAGAGTTGAAATGTTGAACTATTTCTAAATAAAGAAAAGGAACAATTGCATATGTTGGCTACACAAAAAAGGAGTGTCAAAGCAGTAGATCTGAAAGAGATTTAGCAAATGGCTTTAGTTGCCAGAAATTTTGTTAGTATTTATATGGCAAACTAGTAGCACTAGAATCTGATCATACATCATTGTAATGCCTCTTTAAGAAATATCTCCATAAAGTCCCAGCAAGGCCGCAGAGAACGTTGAGTCTGTCAAACTAATTCAACTGCAAAAACACAAAGAAAACTTACTAGAGAAAGATCAGGATGCTTTATGATGAATATCACAGTTACTTAAGCAGAGTTGCAAGATAAAAGGAAATGTACCAGAGAAGACAGAGAAATGCAGTTGTTAAGTTACATTTATGAATGACTGACCAGATCAAATGAAATCAGTATATCGGGCCATCATAGTATATTTTCCTTAAATTGATTTGTTGATATTCTTGCTTTTGTGGTTGATTTATTGCTGTACTGCCTTCTTCTGGGGTTTCACCATAGCTGTTTCATGATTTGAAATATTTTTTCTCTTTTTTCTTCTGTTATTTTTCATTTTGTGATGGTCTGCCTCCTTGTAATTCTCTGTGGAATACCCTCTGACCTTTGATGTCATGTTAGCATACCTTTCAGCCGTTTACATTTTTGCAGAATGTCCAGATTTTTGCCACATATTTTGGGTCTGTCCCTGATAAAATTTGTTGTTTTCTGGCAAATCACTGAGGAGTGAAGTCACTAAATAATGACAGACATTTGAGTTTCAGATTTCACAACCTTCAAAAAATGCATGTTAACTTAATACTTGTTACTCTAACAACTTTCTAAGTTTATAACAACAATATTTAAAACCTGTCCCTATTTTTGGACCCTTGTTTCCCCATTATTTTAGGCTTTGTCCAGATTTCTTGTGCTAAGAGGATGACAGATATGCATGTTAGTCATTTCATTAAACCTGTCAGTTCACTGAATTAAAGCAATTCTGAGGACAATATGCAACAAAGTCTAGAAGATTTAGGATCTTTGCCTGGAAGTGTTTACATAGGTATTTTTGTACCCCAAGTAGACTCCAAAGAATTTTTCCTCAGGTGGATAGCAAATGTTGGAGGCATGACAGACAAGAAAGAGGTAGCTGGGAACATATTTTTTGGAAGTGTGATGAGCTGGCAGACTTTTGGGATTCCCCGCGGACCGCTCTGTCAGAGATGATGGATGAGCAGATTGGACTGACTGGGGAGATAATTTTTTGAGTTATGCTACAGAATTGGAATTGCCTAAACATAGTAAAGCCTTGCTGAATCTAATTATGGTGGCTGCCAAAAAAACAATTACTAGAAAATGGAAATCAAAGTCTAGACCACCTTTACTAGAAGTAGTGAATATAGTAACACAGATAAAACAACTGGAATTGAGATCTTTAGAAAAAGGAAGGAGCGAACTACATAGGAAAAAATTGGGAATTGTGGGAACAATATACGCAGAGCAAAAATGAGGTTTAAGAGGCAGGATTTGAATGAGCTATATAATGCTTAACTGACAATGACTGGATGGTTTATAAGTGATGTATAACGTTTACAACTACAGTTGTTTCAGTGGTGCCTGTGATGTAAACTGTTTGTAACTAAAGTAATATCATTTTGTATGTTTTTCATTTATATAAATGTAAGATTGCCTTTGTCATATGTGTGAATTTAATAAAGATGTTTGGGGGGATAAAAAAGCAATTCCGAGCACAGGGGTATTTTTTCCAACTGATAACAGGGATATCCAAGTGATCAGTTTCTCTTCTGATGCTGGAATTCTAAATCTTTGCAAGTATCACCCTTATGTGAGCTCAGCAGAAAGATCATATGACAGAGATGTTGATGCTGATGAAAGTGTATAGCCTCCTCCATACCACAGTGAAAGGCCATTGGGAAATTACAATAATATGGGTTCTGCTAGGATATAATGAAATAAATAACTACTTTTTTAAGCTGTAATTGCATTACTTTCATATTGTGATCACACTTATTGTAGTCACTGTTGGTTCACAGCAGTGTACTGTTGTTTTTGTTAATAGTTTGAGTGGCAGTATGTCTAAGGCTATACTGCTTTTATTTGGATTGTAGAGAAGAAAGTTAGTGAATGGTATGATCTGTCTGAAAATTAGCTATGACTATGAAATTAGGAATGAACATTGTATAATCCTCACAGAAACCATGTCACACATTTACACCTGCATGCATGCAGTCGCACAGAACCACACACTTGCACATCCTTGCTCTTGGGTAAAAGAGAGAAATTTGGTGCATGGTATCAGTTCTTCTGTATATCCCATAGATTATATTTTATTTGTTTTTTTTTTATCTGAAGAAAATATAGTACAAAGCTGGAGGATAGGTATATTGTGTAGTTTATAAGGGAACAGAGGCTTATTCCTAAAACTATTTGGGTGTGGGGGATGAAAGAGAGAGGCTGGAATGATTATAGTGCTAGAATTAGATCAGAGAGACAGACTGTGATGTGCACATGGGAGTCATGTATTAAGTATTCAACAGTGTGTGTGCATATATGTGTGTATGTGCATGTGTGTGTGTGTGTGTGTGTGTGTGTGTGTGTGTGTGTGTGTGTGTGTGTGTGTGTGTGTGTGTGAACCCAGTCAGCGACATTCAACAATATTCTGAAAAGTTGAAAAGTATACATAACACAACTAACATAGCTGCCTGAAGACAATACATAAATGGGCAACTATTTCCACAGAAGCAAACACACCATTCATGTCATTTTTATTTATGAGGATATCAGCAGTACAACACACAGACAGAAGCGATTTCACCATTGCACAAACTTAACAATAACTGTAGAGCTGTGTAAAATAAACACCCAGTGCAATACAGATAAGATTGCAAAACTGAATGTGAATGCATTTACATTGTTTTATCCTGTCACAGATAAAGCCCAGAAGAAAATATAAGAGCAAGTCTCTGAAAAAAGCCTGCCATGCATCATTATTTTCTGTTCTACTGCTAAACTAACATGACATCATGCTAGAGGTGGAGTTTCACAGAAAAATAAGTTTCAGAATGTCAACAGAAGCTCTGTCTTGAGTGTTTAACTCAGAAATAAATAATTCCACCAAAGAAAACACACAAAACATTGACTTCTAGAATAAGTAATAAAAGCAGAATACTTAAAAACTGCAACAAATCACTTTAAGGTCTACAATTTTGGTACAGAGTGGGAATCCAAACGAGCTGCATATAGTCCCAGCTGTATGTAATGTAGTGGTCAAGAAGATAAACTGGTACAAACAGTTAATAATCTCATGGGAAATGTAAATATTCTGCATATTCAGACACTAGAAAACACAAACTCACTCCTGCAGAGTATAGGGCTCTCCCTGGCACAGTTATTGGTAGGTAGAGGTCTTAAAGCTAAATTATGTACTTCTTCTAATTGATTAGTAGTGTCAGCCATGCTGGTGCAAACAGTCAGTAATCTCATGAGAAAAATTGAGAATCCTGCATATTCAGACAGAAGAAAAATACAATTTCACCTCTACAGAGTACAGGACTCTCCCTATCACATTTATTTATTTAACATTTGTTTACTGGGAAAGTCCGACTTGGAACAAAGCCAATTTGCAGTGGAGGCCTGGGGAGAAATGCTCCAGATTCATGTTTTTGTAATGTGGGAGGAAACTGGAGCAAACCCACATGAACACATGGAGGACATGCAGAATCTGCACAGAAGGCACCCAAGGCAAGAATCGAACTAGAGAACCTCTTGCTGTAAAGTGATAATGCTACTGCTGCACCACTGCACCGTCCAATTTATCCATTTAATTGATCCATTTATTATTTATTATTATTTAATGGATACATTTAATTTATCCATTTAATTAATCCATTTATTGATGGGTAGGAGATTAGCTAAATGGCACACTTTTTTTAATTTGTTACTGATGCCAGCCAATCAAAAGAAATGGATTCGTTTACTAAAAGAGAGACAACATAAGCAAGAGTAACTGTATAAACAGCAGCAAAAAAAAAAAAAAAAAAAACAGCCAAACTAGAGTAAAATTCCCGTAATGGAGGCCCATGGGATATATGACAGAACTGTAAGAAACTTACCACAGTTAAAGAAAGTTTAATAAGGGTGCATACATATTTTGCAGCTAATGATCAAAAGTAATATTCTAGTAACTGCTATCTCTCAAGCAGAAGAAACAATATCATATTTTAAGTACAGGCCGTCCCCAGGTTACAGACATCTGACATAAGAACAGCCCATAGATAAGAATGGGCAGCCACAATGTCAGAAATAATGTAAATAAATACAAATGTTTAAAGTTGCCCAAATCTTACCTTGAAAATGAAGAATTATGTTGGACTTTCCTTTTCCCCGTTTTCCCTGTTTGTGAAGCTGATGCACGTCTTGTTAGAGCAGTCGCTTCCACCTTCACGGAGAACAAGAGATCCAATTGTTTAAGTGATAGCTGTGTTGGTGATCTGATTGGTCAAGACCGCTGTCTTGTACAGTACAGTATTGAAGCAGTTACTGTAATGTACAGTAAAATGGGCAAATGACATTGTGGCTCACTACGGTCTAAGTGACAGTGGGATGTCTGGCAGAGGTCTGAAAGTTCAGGAAAGCGTGGAATACATTCATGTGTGATGCCTGTAGTACAGAAATGTGAAGTGAAGCTTAAAAAGAGGTAAGTTTAACATATTTTTTGTATGGAATAGTCTACTGTACTGTACTATAGTGTATGAACATAGTTACTGTACTGTAATTACACTGTAGTCACAGTATTATTATTGTTATTACTATAGTATATAGTATCAAAGTTAAGTTTCTAAAGTGTTTTATATGCAAAGAAAAGTAACATAAATACTAGACTGAGGCAAACATTTGACTAAGTGGCATTTAATATGAATCATATGTACTTGTTTCAACTTACATACAAATTTGACTTAAGGCCAGACTAAAAAAACAGATCTTGTCCTTAACCCGGGGACAGCCTGTAGTACATATTTACACATATATGGAGGAAATAGGAGGTAATTTATAAGACACAGTGTGATGATGTTTTCCAGTCAGAGATGCCAGTGGTGCTCTGATGTGAAGTTTAACATGTTCTCTAAGAAAGAGAAATAATTCTATTCCTACTGAAATTCAGAATAGTGAAGACTTAATCTGGAAATCTTTTCAAGATGAAGCTATAGCTATAGCTATATGAAAGATTGTCCCAACAAATTCTACAAAAAAGAAGCAAGGCATATCTAATGAACACTCAAAGGGTGGGAGCTTAATTAAAAATACGTAACCAATTTATTGACCTTATATATTGTATACTGAGTGTAACTTTTTGAAGTAAGTTTTCAAGTTTTGACACTATTGTTGTTTTCTATATCAAAACATGTTGGATTCTTTGTTTATTACGTCTACATGTTGTGTACTATTAAGTCATAATATAATTATAGTCTATATCAAAATCAATTTATGCAATTCTAACTGCAGCACTTCTGTTTATTATAGTTTTTCTTTAAAAAAAATGTGATATAGTATATATGTATAGCAATAATGCAGTATTATAACTTTAAAAGAAGGTTACCATTAAAAGATTTATGTCACCCACTTTTCAGTTGTTGATGTAAAGCTTCTGATGAACATACCTTCACTGCCTCACCAACTTCATTCAGCATTTACTAACAGTAAGCAGGTATACACAGATTATACACATATATTGCAAGGATAGTTGTTTGATCTTTTGTAGTCATAGTGTAAGTCACAGAATTAGCGATGGACTTGGACTTGGAGATATATGTCTCACCTGCCATCTCTATCTACACTTCACGGGATAAAGTTGTTTTTTGCATGCAACTAGGTGTTCTAAAATGTTTTATTCATTTCAAAATATAAAATATTTAAACCAGACATTGAGTCCTTTAAACATTCAACAAATCCAAATAAAGTATGTGTGCTGAATTTCCAAACTTTCCTTGTCTCATCTAGGTACTTTCAAGTACCTAGATGAGACAGGATTGTCACTAAATGGATTATGGGAATTTCTTTTTTCAAAATAGCACATGTATAAATTAGTGTGTGTTGGGGGGGGGCAAAAAAGCTTCTTCTGCAGCTGCAGCTTTTACATGACTCTCCAGTTTTCTTTCATTTTTTATAAACCATGCTGAACAAGATTCAAGAGAAACTGGCACAGACTTTTTTCAAGTCACAGTTGGAATATTCTAAAATCTATAGTCATAATATAACTGTTTTGCCTTCACTGGTGTCGATGTATATGTTAACTATTTTGTGAATCTGTATAATCTTAAAAATAATTCATTCATTTATTGAAGTGTGAAAGATAGGTATAACAAGAGCACACCTCTGTGTTCTGCTGTGCCCCTAATCATTGTTATGTTGCTAGGCTAAAATGTCATCAAACACCATGACATTAAAACTAATTTATCTTGGACAAAGTTGCATCATAACCCCAGTAGTGATATTTTAAAGGGGTCAAACATTAATGTGTCATTGACAGAGGAGCACTATTGTGTAGGACATAAACAGTTAAACAGATAAAAAGACAGACAGACAGATTTGATTGACAGAAGAGTGGTCAATCTGGGATGTCCCTTCCCTGCATCTCTTATGATTCCATAGTGTGGGCAGTATTTCAGCATCCCATACCACTTAATATGACTTTTGAAATCATACCATTGCAAATCTTAACTGGGTACCTCAGAAAGAGGCAGTAAGTGGCTGGCACTGCTCACCTATGTCCAGTATGGTCAGACAACAGCTAAGTCAGAATAAATTACCACATTCAGATATCAAAGTTTCATATTATATCATGGTGTCAGTGTCACAACAGATAGAACACCTGCCTTTGGTGCAACATTGGGTGTGCTGTACTCCTGAGTGGGCCATCCTTTAGATGAGTCCATGACATTTAAACCAACTGATGCAGAAAATAAAAAGTTGCCTTGTAGCAAAAAAGAAGCAACCACCAGTATATCCAACAAATTTAATGAGACTCTGACATCTTGGCCAAAGCCTTCAAGGAGTATAACACAAAATAAAATCTTGCCCCATATATACACATACAAATACATCAATTAAATAATCATACATTTAAAGAAGCACTGTCCAATTGCATTCTTCATTTAGTACCCTTGGAGACAGGGTGTCAAATTTTAAAATGTAAGTAGATTCTTTTAAAAGCAACTGTTTCTTGATAAAAGAAACATCAACTCGAGATATTTGTATTTTTTTTTCCAAAACAGTGCCTTGTAGCCCTTTACTTTATCCATCATGAAACAAACTAAAATGTTCAGCTATAGATTTCTTTGCTTTTTTATTAGCAATATCCCTCACCTGCTCTAAAATTCTAGTTTTAAAACACCTTTTTGTTTCTCCAATATAAAATTTGTTGCAAGGACATTTCAAGGCATATATAACACATTGAGTATTACAAGTAAAATGGCCACAAGTTCTAAAAGAAACAGTATTTATTCTAGGAAAAGTTTTTATTGCATACTTGCCAGCCTTGCACTTGCCACAAGCAAATGTACCACACATTGTCAAACTATATGGTATATTGGGAGATGGAATACTGAACTTACCTGTTACCAAAACATTCTATATACTTTGTCCTTTTCTGTAGGAAAATGCTAGTTCTTTGTTCAACTACTCTGAATCATCCCTTAAAGATGTCATATAGTTCCAGAAATATCTAACCTGATCTATTATTTTGGGACTAAGGCAACTGTATGTTGTAACAAAAAATATATTTTAATTTCTCTCTTTCTCATGCACAGCCCCAGTATATTATCCATCCTGGTTACTTTTCTGGTGTCCATTAACTCTGTGTATGAATTTCTCCCAACTATCATGTACTGTCTTACCATCATAGCCCCTATTTTTAAACGTCTATAGTTTTATCTAGTTCTTGTGTGAAATACTCTTCAATATTACATAGCTTATACAAGCGAGAAAATTCACCAAAGGGGATAGCTTGTATTGTATGGGGTGGATGGCAGCTTTCACCAACCAAAAATTGTGTGCCTTCACTAACTTTCCTGTGGAATGAAGTTTTTAAAACTTTCTCATCTGAAATGTCTACTATGACATCTAAAAAAGGGACTCAAGTCCCAATTTTCAGACTGTCAAATTTTAGTTCAAATCTATTATTTTGTAAGTCAGGTATAAATTCATCAACTAATTCTTTCCCTCCCTCAACCAGAAAAATGAGGTTGTCAATAAATCTGTAATATTTTACAACATGTTTATGAAAAAAAGAATTTCTGTATAAATATTCTCTTTTGAACAAGCTCATACTAAGGTTGGCATACATGGGGGCAAAGGCTGTCCCCATGGCAGGGCCTTGTTTCTGATGGTATAACTTGTTATTAAATTCAAAAAAATGTTTTTGTTAAACAGAAATGTACAAGCTCTACAATATATTCTGTAGCAGGACTGTTTCCCAAAAAGCATCTTATTGCCTCATTACCAAAACTGTGCTGGGTGTCACCCAAAACATGTTACAATTCTACTTAATAGTGCTTATTTTTTCCAGACAATCAAATACATCACAAATATATGAAGGCAAGGTGCAAACTTTGGGAAACAAGTAACTGTAAAGAAACTGTCCTACTTTGTTTAAGAAATAATTACATCCTGAAACTATGGGCCTGCCTGGGGGCTCTCTAAGATCTTTAAGTAATTTAGGAAGGCAATATAAATAGGCCATTTTACAATTTTCTGTATTAAACTTTTTTTATATCTTCCTCAGAAAAATAGCATAGTCTATAGCCCTTGTGCAACAATTTTTTATACTCCTTTAATGCATTTTCATACATAAGGTTATCAGCCTTTTCTTAAACATTAGTATCCATCAAATGCTCCTGGCACATAGCTAAATATTGGATGTAAGACATGGTCACCAGCTTATTGCCTTTGTCAGCTGGGTTAAAATTAAATCAGTTCTGTTACTTAATGCTTTCAGTGACTTCCATTCTAATAATGTTAAATTGTAATTAATGTTATACATTTCTTTTTTGAATTTTAAATACTCATTATTCACAGCAAAATTAAGCATTTCAGAGAAATGTATAATACCTTCATTTAAAAATGTTAAAAAAATGCACAAAATAAAAAGTTGCCTTGTAGCAAAAAAGAAACAACCACCAATATAGCCAACAAATTTAATGAGACTCTGACATCTTGGCCAAAGCCTTCAAGGAGTATAACACAAAATAAAATCTTGCCTCATATATATACACATACAAATACATCAATTAAATAATCATGCAATTAAAGAAGTACTCTCCAATTACATTCTTCATTTAGTACCCTTGGAGATAGAGTGTCAACTTTTTAAATGTAAGTAGATTCTTTTAAAAGCAGCTGTTTCTTGATAAAAGAAACATCAACTCTAGATATTTGTATTTTTTTTCCAAAACAGTGCCTTGTAGCCCTTTACTTTATCCATCATGAAACAAACTAAAATGTTCAGCTATAGAGTTCTCTGCTTTTTTATTAGCAATATCCCTCACCTGCCCTAAAATTCTAGTTTTAAAACACCTTTTTGTTTCTCCAATATAACATTTGTTGCAAGGACATCTCAAGGCATATATAGCACATTGAGTATTACAAGTAAAATGGCCACAAGTTTTAAAAGAAACAGTATTTATTCTAGGAAAAGTTTTTATTACATACTTGCCAGCCTTGCACTTGCCACAAGCAAATGTACCACACATTGTCAAACTATATGGTATATTGGGAGATGGAATACTGAACTTACCTCTTACCAAAAAATTCTGTATACTTTTTCCTTTTCTGTAGGAAAATGCTAGTTCTTTGTTCAACTACTCTGAATCATCCCTTAAAGATGTCATATAGTTCCAGAAATATCTAACCTGATCTATTATTTTGGGACTAAGGCAACTGTATGTTGCAACAAAAAATATATTTTAATTTCTCTCTTTCTCATGCACAGCCCCAGTATATTATCCATCCTGGTTACTTTTCTGGTATCCATTAACTCTGTGTATGAATTTCTCCCAACTATCATGTACTGTCTTACCATCATAGCCCCTATTTTTAAACGTCTATAGTTTTATCTAGTTCTTGTGTGAAATACTCTTCAATATTACATAGCTTATACAAGCGAGAAAATTCACCAAAGGGGATAGCTTGTATTGTATGGGGTGGATGACAGCTTTCACCATCCAAACATTTTGTGTGCCTTCACTAACCTTCCTGTGGAATTAAGTTTTTAAAACTTTCTCATCTGAAATGTCTACTATGACATCTAAAAAAGGGACTCAAGTCCCAATTTTCAGACTGTCAAATTTTAGTTCAAATCTATTATTTTGTAAGTCGTGTATAAATTCATCAACTAATTCTTTCCCTCCCTCAACCAGAAAAATGAGGTTGTCAATAAATCTGTAATATTTTACAACATGTTTATGAAAAAAAGAATTTCTGTATAAATATTCTCTTTTGAACAAGCCCATACTAAGGTTGGCATACATGGGGGCAAAGGCTGTCCCCATGGCAGGGCCTTGTTTCTGATGGTATAACTTGTTATTAAATTCAAAAAAACGTTTTTGTTAAACAGAAATGTACAAGCTCTACAATATATTCTGTAGCAGGACTGATTCCCAAAAAGCATCTTATTGCCTCATTACCAAAACTGTGCTGGGTGTCACCCAAAACATGTTACAATTCTACTTAATAGTGCTTATTTTTTCCAGACAATCAAATACATCACAAATATATGAAGGCAAGGTGCAAACTTTGGGAAACAAGTAACTGTAAAGAAACTGTCCTACTTTGTTTAAGAAATAATTACATCCTGAAACTATGGGCCTGCCTGGGGGCTCTCTAAGATCTTTAAGTAATTTAGGAAGGCAATATAAATAGGCCATTTTACAATTTTCTGTATTAAAGCTTTTTTATATCTTCCTCAGAAAAATAGCATAGTCTATAGCCCTTGTGCAACAATTTTTTATACTCCTTTAATGCATTTTCATACATAAGGTTATCAGCCTTTTCTTAAACATTAGTATCCATCAAATGCTCCTGGTACGTAGCTAAATATTGGATGTAAGACATGGTCACCAGCTTATTGCCTTTGTCAGCCGGGTTAAAATTAAATCAGTTCTGTTACTTAATGCTTTCAGTGACTTCCATTCTAATAATGTTAAATTGTAATTAATGTTATACATTTCTTTTTTAAATTTTAAATACTCATTATTCACAGCAAAATTAATCATTTCAGAGAAATGTATAATACCTTCATTTAAAAATGTTAAAAAAATGCATTGGTAACATACATAGTACGTTCTTGAACAACTGTTAGTGTTACAGTAATGTTTACATCATACGTTATTGCGTGATATGTAATGGGTAGCTCAGGCCAACTAAAACTTTTCGATGTGCTGTTTTTCGATAGAATTCATGCTCGACATTTATGTTGTTTGACATTTATGTGTCGATAGATTTGCATTCAATATTATTAGCTTTCAAGCTAATAATATAGACCCGTTGATGAGAAGATGGTGGTTAACCATGTCAAAAGCCTTGGACAGGTCCAAGAAAGGGCCTGAAGATAACTTGTTGTTCCTGTTACAGTTTATTGCATTAGAGAAGATGAGGAGAGCTGTGGTGGTACTGTGATATGGCCTGAAGCCATGCTGGGAGTTAGCCAGTAGGTTGTTTTGGGTTAGAAAGTACAGAAGTTGTTTATGGATTCATTTTTCCATTATTTTTGCCAGAGGTGATAAGATGGCTGTGGGTCTATAATTAGATAATTCAGTAGAGTTACCACCTTTATGGAGGGGTATGACACAAGATATTTTTCAGATAGAGGGGACTGAGGCTTCTGATATGGACCGATTAATTAGAATGGAAATGGGGTAATATATGGTATCAGCAGCTTTTTGCAAATATTCAGCTGGGAGAAGGTCTGCAGCTAGGGTAGTAGGTTTTAATTTTTTGAGTAGTGAACGAATGAAAGATGTAGAGACTGGTTGGAAGCTAAAGGAGGGCTGGGAGTGCTATCCAGTGGGTTAGAGGAGTTAAGGGGTAATTGGCTAGCAAGGGCCTCGATAGTTTCAGTAAAGAAGTTATATGATGATTTAAAGCCACTATAACTTTATTAGAAAACCAGAGAAAATTTAGAACCTAGGAATTAAACTGTTTTGCAAAATCTTTGAAAGGTAGAAGGGATATAGATTGCATTATGTACAGTATTTTTTGTAAGAAGAATAATTTCATTTAAAGACAATCTCTCTTCCATTGTAAAAGGACTTATTCCATTTATTAATAAGATGCTTTATGATATCTAAACTATTAATATAGTATTGTTGTATCTTTAATATTATCTGTCAAGATTATTCCTAAATATTTAATTTTATTATCTTCTACAAAATATTTGGAGAATTTGCTATCCATTTTATATGTTTTATAGTTTATGAATAGTATTATTATTTTGCTATCATTAAAACTAAGTCCTGACTTTTTTGGGAAATTTTCTCTTGAATTAATTAAAGCATGAAGAGAATGATTAAAATCATTTAATGTTAATAAGATATCATCTGCAAAAAGTTGTATTTTAATATTTAGATTATCATTTATTTGAATACCTTTCATGTGTTTTTGATCTAATATAGTTTACAAATGGTTCCATAACTAAATCCAATAAAAATGGTGATAATGGACATCCTTGTTTATTACCTTTAGTAATTGTAATTGATTTAGAAATATATGAACCAATTTTTATATAAGCAAGACATTTCTCATAAAGAAGTTTAATGAGATGTAAACAATTGTTTGAAGAATTATATTTGTCCAAAACAGATAATAAATACTCCCAATGAACTGACTCAAAGGTGCTATTAATATCCAAACCCACCAAAGTTTGGTTTTCATTTTTATAATTATAATTTATTACTGTGATTATTCTTTTTATATCATAAGAATTTCTATTCATTATGAAATTGCGTCTATATTATATTATCGTACGATGAAAATAGCGAATGCTATTTCATCGTACCGATAATATATAAACAGCAAAATATCGAACAAATGGAACAGCAAATCTTTTCCCAGGGAAAAAATTCACTGCTCCGTAAAAAAAAACTTAAACACAAATTTAAGTGGGGGGCTTCACCCCCCCACACCCCACTACTTAAATATACCAACTTCGAGATCGCATCATAATGGAGGAAATGGCAAAGTCCCGAAGATGGCCCACCAAATTTTTTCCCTGGTAAAAAAATTGATGTTCCATGACTTTGCTATTTTGCCATTTCGACAGTATTGGATCAACTAAATAGCATTTGCTATTTAGTCCATTCAATACTGTCATATAGACCCATGAAAACAGTTTGATCCGTGTTTATCAGCATAGGAAGAAATTGTTTAATTATATTTACATATATTGCCTTGAATATTTTATAATCTATATTTAATAATGTAATTGGTCTATAGGAAGAACATTTAGTTGTATCTTTATCGGGTTTTAAAATAAGCAAATTAGAGTATATTTCCAAGATGGGGAAATATTTGATAATCCTCTAACTAATGAATATACTTTCAACGTGCAACTAAAGCTTCTTTAGGCATTAATTTATATAATTCTGGTAAGATACCATCATTTCTAGGAGCTTTATTAGATTTTAATGTATTAGAATTTTAAGTTCAGATATTAAGATAGGTTTATCAATTAATTTTATCTGTTCTTTGGATAATTTATATTTAATATGATTAATTTTACTAAAGCAAATTCTAAATGCTTCTAATATATCTTCTAATTCTGTCCCCTTCTTTTTACTATCTGGAATATAAACCTCTTTAATATGATTAGATTTAATAATCTCTATGATACCTTCTATGCTGTTTATATTTATAAAAGTCTGAATTTCTTTATAAACATTATTTAAATTCTTTTAAATTAGTTATATATGCTGGTATTCTTCTAACAGAAATATTATTAATATTTAGCATGAGTTCAAATGTCATTGCATTATGATCTGATAAAGGAAAATAAACTGTTTTAACTTTACCTAATCTTGTATTTATATCATTTGAAACATACACTATATCTATTCTGGATTGTGTGCCATGATTGTTTGAAATAGGTGTAAAAAGTAATGAATTTGATTCCAAAAACTCATTTGTGTCTTTGATATTAAACAAATCTATAAAATCTATTAAAGCATTAGCTGAAGTGCTTATTAATGGCAATGGTGTCCTTATCACACAATATACAGTTAAAACCTCCTGCAAATATAATACCTCCTTTAGAAATCCAAACTATCTCTGCAAATTTATATGTTTAACAACTTTGGCTCCAATTCCAGGAGCCCAGTAAACATAAATTAAAGTTTATATTTTCTCTTTTATTTCTAAAGTCACTAGACAAAACATTCCTTTCTTATCCTTATATGTTCTTAAGACTTAGGTATAGAATTTTTTCAAAGTATTACTACACATCTTCTTTTCTGTTTATAATGAGAACTACCAAGTACAGTGTAATAATTTGTATTAAGTCTGTCTATATCCTCTTGTATTAGATGCATTTTTTGTAAGAACATAATGTGGGCATTAAACATCTTTAAGTACTTATTTAAGTTACCCCCTCTTACAACCATTATTCAATCCATTCACATTAATGGAAATACAATTCAAACATAGCATGTTATAGAGAAAGTATGTCTATTATTTTATTTATTATGAGTAATAACCATTTCTACAAAACTTGAATTGCTTATAAGTGAATCCAATTATAACACTTTCAATGTTGTGAGTTGAACATACTATATTAATAATAGTAGACACCAAAAACAAAACATGTATACTATGAAATATTAAACATAAACTTAATTTATACATGTCACTCGTCATGGAGTTTAGTACTCCTACTTTGTATAGTATTCCTACCCAAACGTACCCCTAACATCCAAAATCAATATTCTAGCTTCCATCTGTTGCTATTTGAAAAAAATTTAAACAAAAGGTTGATAAATATATTATTAATGTGTATTATTAAGTTCTATTAATTGCATTAACAGCTGCTTTTTTTAAGAATTATCACATAATATATTCAATTACCTCAGTTCTGAATTAAGACAATAACAGTATTATCATTTATCTAATTACATCTTTAGAAATCTACATTAGTCACTATATATTTCATTTACTTGATGTACGACACACTTGTAAACCATCCATTAACTCAACTAAAATATAATACATAAAATATTTATTTGCATTAATCCAGTATCAATTCTATATCATCTATTATTATAAGTCCATTCATAAAAATCAATTAAAACTTGCTAATTTTAACTTCTTTAAACCATGTTATCTTATAGGCTGCAAAATTTCATTTCATTTGATAGCCATATATTCATTTTATGTACATTCATTCATAAGCTATACATTTATACTATATTTGTGACATTTAATATTCATCATGAATGTCATATTATAGATGACTACTTCAACTATTAGAATTTATTATTTTAGCTAAAACCTTAATGAAATCTAAGTTAGTTTACCATCAATATATGTGAACAAGGAAACATTCCATTTGAAACTCAGTTGTTCTACCAAGATTGCATTGTACTGTTCCCTTTTATACTTCTTCACTTTTAACTTGGTGAAATAATCTATAATATATTCATTCAACATTTAGCAATAATATATTTATCTCTAAGTACCATTTATATCACTACTTGTCTTAAATA
Organism: Protopterus annectens; assembly: GCF_019279795.1. Classification (NCBI taxonomy): domain Eukaryota; kingdom Metazoa; phylum Chordata; order Ceratodontiformes; family Protopteridae; genus Protopterus; species Protopterus annectens. Next base: position 1,165,907,156 of record NC_056737.1, on the reverse strand, counting down.
AATCTCTATTTAACATCCTCATACCATTTTAATAATATAAATAAATCTACTTCCTGTCATATTTTTCCATATGTGAAACTGTGTTCTTCATGAATTATTCATCATGACACAGCAACTATCTTCAAACTTCTTTAAGTTCTTAATACTGAATATCATCTATTTTTTGTGTATCAACAATTAATAATAAATTGTAAAATATATTCTTTGCAATTTCTTTCATAAAAATGTCCAGTTAAGTGGTCAGGCTTTGGTGACCTTTGACCTTTCATAAATGACATTATTTGAATATCTTTCCTTTTTCTTCCTCACTTTTACCTCCTCTTCTCTTTCTTCCTCCCTCTTAAACAAAGACTTTAGATACAGTTGCATGGCTTGAGTGAGAAAAATATTAGTAAAGAAAATTACACAGAAGATAATAAACTACTTTAGTGCTGTACGAGCCCTGCACAGCATAAGTGCTTCACAGCAACTATCTCACAATGTCCACCCAACCCATGAACAGTCCTCATATCCAAAACACCCTATACCAAAAAAAAACAGGTCTGCTCAGACATCACATCCATTCACCTAACTTAACTTGCTAACCTAATCTCAAAAAAGAGAAAGAAAAGAATAGTGGATGGATTATGTCAAGTATATGCACACAAAAAGAATCCACTGATAAACTACTTCTTACCGCAAATTACACTTTAAAGCAGACTAACCTTTCTTGCACATTGTCAGGTGTCTCATATTTCACTTAAAAGATCGCTGCAAGTGTTAGCACATCCCCAAAGCACTCTTTCCCACACTGTGCTTATCTTTTATTAAATAATGCATATTACTTATTTCTAGGTAAATCTTAATTTTCAAGGTAATCATAGTAGTTCAGTTTAAGATGAAAGAAAAAAGAATAATTAAAAAAAAGAAGCAAAAGAATCCTAATAAGTAATACGCTCACAACCATGGCAGAACAGTCCTTATGCTATGCAATTTAAAACACAATATTCAAGTTTTTTTATTAATTTTATGTTTAGAATATGGTCATTACTTATAGTTAAGTTAGTATACTTCATTTTTCACAGTTTATCTATTTGTTTAATTGAATCAAATTTGCATACAATTAACTTATGTTCATTATATATACTTACATCTTATTAGTGAAAATATTTACATTTTAATATCATTCTTGTTAATTTATGTGATATAGGATATATATATATATATATATATATATATATATATATATATATATATATATAGCTAAATTATTTTCGAGATATTACTAAGCAATTTCTTAGCAGTGAATTCTATAAATTTATATAGATAAGTAAATCCTGTTTACCTCATGCATGTATGTATTCATATTTCCCTTTATCTTCAGGTTTGATTTGAAGGAGACAATGCCTATCTAGAACAACAATAACAATATTTTATGTTAATTACAATAAAGTCATATTTTGCCTTAGATAAAATGTAATTTGTCTTTAAGTTTCTTCTTCTCATCAGTTTTCCATTCATTTTTCCTCTTCATGTCTCTTTGAGGAACTATTATTGCAGTCAATTTCTTCCATTTCATCAAAGATTTTATTTGTCTTTACAAAGGTCATAGCAGTGTCCAGATTTTCAAATATTCTGACATAATCTAGAGCAAATATTTTTAAGTCTAGCAGGAAACACAAAATGTACTTTAACCTATCTTTTCTTTAATTCTTTCACCAAGTGTAGAAATTCCTTTCCTTTTGTCATTACAGTTGTGGAGTAGTCATTGTCCAATCTTATTATGTTGTCATTTATTTTAATCATAGAATTAGTCCATGCTGTTTTTAATATCAGTTCTTTGTCCTGACTAGAAAAGAATCTAACAATTATGGACCTTGGAGAAGAATTTTTTTTGACAAAGGAACAGTCAGGGGCCTACGTACTCTTTCATTACCATGGAACATGGATTCAGGTAAGTTTAATGTTTTTGGAAGCCAAGATGCAAGAAAGTGTACCATACTGTCACTTTCTATTTTCTCTGGTAATCCATATATTTCTTCTTGATCTATTTTCTAGATCATCAATTTTGTTTAACAGTAAAGTATTTTGTTTTAGTAGAAACTCATATGTTGTGTTCTCCTTCTGCCATTCTTTCTTCTATATCATTTAAAGCTACTTCCATTCCCAAGATCTGAGTTTTTTTGTTGTTTTATTATCTCATGCAGTTGTTCCATTTATTTTGTACATTCTTCATTAAAATTATCCAGCTTGTCATTCACTTTATCAATTTTTATTGAAAGTTCTTGTGTATTTGTAAGGACTGACTGCAGTTCTTTTTTAATGATAAGTCCTGTGAGTTAGCTTTTACATGACTCATTTCAAAGTTACAAGTATAATTTTTTTTATAAGATAATAACAGGAAAACTGTTAATATATAAAGATATTTTCAAATAATATCCTTCTATGTGATGTTAAGATGATATTTCCACAAGAAAAAAGTATTTAAGATATCTTAAAATTAGAATTTCCTGTCATAAATATATTTCCAATAGTAGAGCAGAAGAATTGTGCTGCTAGCTTGTAACCATCTTGGCCAAGCCAACTGATGTGCATGTTCTGATATAAATGTACATGTGATACAGAAAGGGGCCACAGTCTAAATGGTTATCAGTGTAAATAAGCTACTAAGCTGTAACACTGTTTTGTAGTTAGGCATTTTCTTAAAAGTCTTTTAGAATGTGGTTCCACATCTTCAATCTAGTTGTCCACTAGTATTTCAAAATTGGATACTGTACGTTATAAACAGGGTAAATTATATGGTGAGTATAAAGAATGTTACTTTAAGAGAATGCCTACATTAAATTGTTCATTTTCTATAAGTGTTTATAGGTTCATAGATGTTTACTAGGCTAATGACCACAAGGGCATTTTTAACTCTAGCCATACATCCCAAATCTCTGACATATTCTGGTACTCTTGATAAGTGTAAGCAGGGGCTTGGGAGATGAAACATTTACAAACAGAGGCCTGGGAGATGAACAATTAGCAGGCTGCCTGTGTCCATTAGAGACATAGGTGCCCAGCCAGGGATGAATTTCCTGTTCCCCATCCAGTTGTCTAAGTAACACTTGAATTGGGTTAGGGAGGAACTCTGCTTCACATGGACTGGGAGACTGTTCTAGATAGAGGGTAGTCTCTGGGATATATGCTTGTCACTCCGGCAGGTCCTATTTATACATGGGTAAAGCTTAAGTCTTTAGAATAGGTAATTCTGGTGTTATTTGTTTTGCAGATATGCAGGAGGTCCATCAGAGTGGAGTCTGACAATGTCCTGTATGTCAGGCATAGATCTCCCCTCAACAGCCTGGAGGAGATAGAGTACAGGGATAGGGCTCTGAGGCAGTCTGCATAGGACATGCTACTTATGCCCTGTATTCTTTTAGTGAGGAACCTCTGTGGACATTAAAATTATTAGATATGTCTGGTTAGGTACATACCAAAGGAGGCATTGTACTCAGTGATAGGTCTGATGAATGCCAAATACAGTAGAACAATGACTTCCTTGGACCTATATGCCATACTTTTGTTTATAAGTTGCACAACATAGAATGATTTCCTCACAACTGTTGACATAGTGATGGTCAAAATCTAGATTACTATGTGTGTCCCTAATGTTGTTCATCTTGTACATCTCAATAAGATGATGAGGCTTGGGTGTTTGTTTAAGTAGTTTATTACATACAAACACATCAGAATGGATGGCAGGAACATTAAACTTAAACTGACTGACTACTACACATCTATCACTCTGGCTGCTAACTCAAAATGGCACTCTTGCCTGCACGTGCTCAGTACTTATATGCACGTGCCCACTGACTGGTATGTTTCTTAAAGGTATATCACACACTCGGATCTACATCCTCCCTCTTCACTGAGCTGTCTCATATAGGAAATGACATTTGAATAGGCATGCAATTATACAGACAATAATAAACAAAACAAAAGTCATGTCCAGGTTGCTGTCTGTCCGGAACTAGGTCTGGAGATGCGATCTGATCTCGTAATGTAATAGTTAGGACTGAGTTTAGCAACAGGGACAGTCTCTGGGGAATGTTATGCTTCAGTACTTTTGGGGATATTCTCAAAATGACAGATGAATTACTAGAGAGAGGTTACAATAAAGATGAGTTGGATGTTGTTAGAAATGAAGTGACCTCTATGAGAGAAGGGAAAGCTAGGCCATATTTTTCCAACCAGGATGGTATTAATTACATCCACCAATCATCTGATAATACTTTGAGATACCTAATGACTTATAATAGAACAAGTAAAAATGTGGAAGAAATCATTAAAAATAATTGGTATATTTTGAAGGCTATTCCTGGGCATGAGAGATGGCTTCTAGATAAACCATGCTTCACTTATAGAAATTGTAATAGCTTAAAGAAGCGCTTGTGCTATAAAGACTTTAGTTTAAATAGAATAGACTCTATTGCATTTAATAAAAAGGCACATACCCTTGTTAAAATTGTATATGTTGTACTAATATAATCACATTAACTGAATTTTATACATCTGCTTAATGGTAAAAAGTTAAAATTTTTTGTACAGCTACATGTAATATGACAAATGTGATCTACGTAGCCTTATGTCAGCAATGTCCATGCTTTTATGTTGGTAAATCAACAAGGAAATTAAGGGATAGGATTGTGGAACATAAGTCAGAAATAAGAAGGAAAGTAATCACTAACTCCTTAGCCCAACAAATACAAGAAACAGATGAATCACACTATTTTTCATTTTGTGTGATGGATATTTTAACTTCTAGTGTTAGATGGGGTGACTGGGTCAATAAGCTGGATACTAAAGAATATGAGTGGATCATCCACCTACAAGCAGATGTATATCCTGGTTTAAATAAACAGGTCACACTAAAACCCATTCTTAAGAGAAAACAGCAACAACTACAATAGAATTTATATATATATATATATATATATATATATATATATATATATATATATATATATATATATATATATATATATATATAAAGAAGCTGTATGTTAACACATACTTTTCAGAGGATATATATATATATATATATATATATATATATATATATATTTGTAAGTAAATCTTTGACTAAATGAAATATTGATTTAATTAATTGTGGTTATGTATTATACAAACCAAGCATATAATGTTTGAGTCCTGTTTAATAGAATGTTAATTTAAGAACTTCCCTATGGAATTTTCCATGAAGCTTTCTGATTCTTAATTGTTTAATTGACTGCTAGATTTGTATAGGTAGGCTGTGTCATGTGTTCTTGAGTTTTAATTATCTAAGATGTGATATCTTGGTATGAATTTTATTAACACTGAAGAAGGACATATTTGTCTGAAAGCTTTGTTTTATTAAAAAGATTTATATAATACTGTGTAACTTGCTTTTAGTTGATACTTGGACTTGTTGTTTACCAGCTCCACTTTATCTTTGGTTCACCTTTTTGTTTCTTTTGACTAAATAGTTGACCATGCCAAGAAAACATTGTAAGGCTTGGACATTGTCTGGAGCTGGCATCTTGAAAATTGCTGTTTGCTTTGAAGGATCTGGTCGGAAGCCTTAACTGGTAAACAAATGACCAACGTATGTAACTTCTTGTAGCCTGAATTTACACTTCTGATGACTCAACTTTAGATTCACTTCATTTTCTCTTTCCAGAACTTTCTTGAGATTTATATCATGTTCGACTTCATCATTGCCTCCTACAAGAATATCATCTACTATAATAGCACATGGATGGTCAGAAAAAATTAGTTCCATCGCACATTGAAAGACTTCATTGGCAGAATTTATTCTAAATGGCATTCTCAGAAATATGTATCTCCTGAATAGCATACTGAATGTGGTTAGAAATGAAAATTTTCGATCAAGGAAAATTTGCCAAAATGAACTTTTTGCATCTAAGACAGAAAAGAAACAGTGGCATTTGGCATGAGGGTAGCAACTTCTTCGACTGTGCACATAGGATGATGAGGTCTTTTTAATGCTTTGTTCAAGTCTCTTAGATCAATACATATTCTGATATAATCTGAGCTTTTCGTATGAGCTACTACCATTGAGGATACCCATTCAGTTGGTTCTTCTATTGGACAAATTACTCCTAGCAGCACCATTTTGTTCAACTTGGCTTTGACTCTGTTCTGCATAGCTACTGGAACTTTCCGTCTGATAACTGGGCTGACCTCTGGGTGTAACTTCATGGAGTACAGAACTGGGAGTTTGCCTAGTTTGCAGTTGAAAATATCAGCATACTCAGAAAAAAAAATAGTTTGGGAGAAATTTGAGCTGTTATCACTCAAGCTTACATGGTGGACTTCTTTATTAAATGAAAGCAGTCTCATTTTCAAACTGTCACTGAGGCCTAATAATGACTGTACATATCTCTTGGCTATGTAAAACTGCAAGTCACAGCTTGCCCCAACAGAGTAACATGAAAGCACTACTGAGCCTTCAGTTTTAATCCCTTCACCACTATAAGCAACAAGCTTTGCACACTTTGTCAAATCAAGGTGCTCTGCAGCTCTTACCCTAGTAAATGTTTCTATTGACATAACATTGCACTTTGAACCAGTACCTACTTTGAGCTCCATGGGACTCCCATTAATCCGAACAGTACAAAGGATTTAATTCTTTGCCCATAAATCTACTGCATTGACTGTTTCACCCACCACAGACACACCATTAACATAAACAAGTAGGGTTTCAGCTTTCTAATTGATCGACTTGTCTCTTTGAATGCTTTCTTTTAATAAAAGAATGAGCCTCATTTGATTTGCAAAGCCTTTTGAAATGAGTCCACTTTTTACGTGTGGCACTGCTGACCAAAAGCTAAGCACTTTTCTCATTTGGGTTCATGATTTCCACCTCAATTATGACAGTTAACTATGAGGCTAGGTTTTGGCACATTCTTTGATTTTGCTGAGCCACCCCTGTGCTTTGCTGCATGTGCTTTAAGCCTTACAGAAGTGGCTCTGGGTTTTACTGCAGAAACCTCAACCTTAGGCCAGCATCTTATAACCCTGTGCTGCAGACTACCTACATTAGCTTTGGAAGGTACTAGAAAACTTGCTCTCCATTTGTAAGCATACTTCTGTGCCTTAATGCAAGCTCGTATATCTGACAAATCTCAATGGCCTTCTTTAACATCAAATCACTGTCTCAAAGCAAAATCTTTCTCACTGTGTCATTATTAATACCACACATATGCCTGTATTTTATCAACTCATCTCTTAAATCACCAAAGCTGCATGTTTTAGCCTTATTTCTCACATTGGTTATATATGCTGCAAACTTTTTACCAGACTTTTGATCTCTTGTGTAAATTAAGAGCCTTTCTATTGTAACACTCATTTGGGTGTTGCATATTTTTCTAAATTTACGTTTTAAGCACTCAGGGTCTTCCCGCGTTTTAGCCGGTACCACAATATGGCAGTTTTCCCCCCCTCCCCTGCAAGCACAGCAGGTGCATACATAAATGAATGCTCTCTTTCAATGGCTTTTGAATCATATAAATTTAGCATAATAAATGCCTTTGTATGTGTGTCTTTGTCAGGAAAAGCAGACTGTATGAAAATATCATACTCCTGCTCACTCTCCAATTTTATGCAATATTGTTATCAAACACAAGCAGTGTGGGTCTGCAAAATCCTTCTGCCATGCCCACAAATTATAGTAAAACCCAATGAAATCTTGGCCCTTGTTATTGTGTACAAACATGCACACACACCAGGTACTTGTAATAATATTCAAATTCACAATAATCTATTTGAAAGACTGTACTTTGTGAAATAACTGCACTGTAATACTGCACACATTTGCCAACACTTTGCACACTTTGGATATTTTGAATAGTTTTGGTTAATGCAAAAAAGTAGTACATTGCAAAAAAATATGGTAACTTTCCCTTTTTTATACATTTTATGCAATTTGGATACTGTTTCAAACACTTTCATAATTATTTTGAACATTTTTATAAATATGTTGCAGTTTCAGATATTTTGTTTCATTAAAAATTCTTTGGAGCATTCTGAGAGCTTTGTTTTATATTTGTTGCAAATAAAATCATTTAAGCGAGTTTTAATACCTGGAATTCATTTCTGACCTGTTTGCAAGTCATTTGAGCAGTAGGGATGTATATTCCTCCATTTCTAACTGCTTGCCTCATGGTTTTGACTCTGGATCCCATTCTGACACCATGTCACTCATGTTGTACATTTCAATGATGATGATCCTTGGGTGTTCATTTAAGTAGTTTATTACATACAAACACATCAGAATGGATGCCAGGAACATTAAATTTAAATGAACTAACAAACTGACTGACTACTACACACATGCATGCTATCACTTTGGTTGCCCACCCAAAATGGAACTCTTGCTTGCATGTGCTCAGTACTTATATTCACGTGGCCACTTATATTCATGTGGCCACTGACTGGAATGCTTCTTAAAGGTATATCACACACTCTGACTTACACCTAAGTCCCTGACTACTGAGTCAACTCTAAGGGGTGTGTTGTCAATATGATAGTACGGGGTGGGTGACTTCCCAAAGCATACTATTATGTATTTTTTGGCATTTAGTTTTAGTTCATGGCTCTGACATCAGTTGCTTGTCTGTGTCAGCCCTTCCTGGAGAACATTTATGTCAGTGTGGGATTCAATGGCAGCTTCCAATTTGCAGTCATCTGCAAATTTAGTCAACCAGAGGTCATTGACATTGGCCTTGACTTCAGAGAAGTAAATTCCAAAAAGTAGCAGTCCCACAACCAATCCCTGAGGGACTCCACTTGTGACTTACCACTTTGCAGAGGTGAACTCCCCAATTCTAACATCCTAGGTCCTGTCTGTGAGCCAGTTGGCTATCTGCAAGGTGACAAAAGGGTTTGTACCTAACCTCTTGAGTTTGCCAACAATGCCCAAGTTGGGTATTGTGTCAAATGCCTTGGTCAAGTCAAGTTGGGCAGTGTGGACCATTTTGCCCTCATCCATTGACTTTCTCAAAGAAACCCACTAGGCTGAGTAGGCATGACCTGCCCTTGATGAAACCACATTGAGTTGAGTCCAATGTCTGGAGGTTTACTATATCATGATTGATCATTTCCATGATAATTCTTTCCATGGCTTTGCACATGAGAGTAGTGAAATTTATGGGTCTCTAGTTTCCAGGATTTATAGATGGCCCCCCTTTTTGCAGACGGATGACTGTCACTGTTCTCCATTCATGAGTCATGAAGCCTGTTTGGAGCTACAGTTAAATAAGAATTATGAGCACCTGATATGTCATGTTTCATGCTATTTAGAAGGTATCCTGGGATATTGTCATGGTCCATTGATGTAGTGTTCTTGGCCTTAGAGAGAGCATTAAAGACCTGTTCCCTGATGATAGCAGGGGGAGTTATATTTGATGGTATTTCCTGACAGAAGGTTGAGAGGGGGAGAGGGGTAAAGTTGGAGCTGAAATTGTTGGCCAGTAGGTTTGCTATATGTTCTGGCTTAGCATAGGTGGCTCCATTTACAGTGACCAACAAACTAACATGCTGGACTTGTAGAAGCACTATTTTAATAAGACATCTTTAATAATGATTTATGGTATTATAACAAGATTACATTCTTTAAGAGGAGTGTGGACGATGTCTTTTTAATATGGGATGGCAACAAATAGAAATTCAAACTCAAGCCGTTAAAAACAAGAAAAGAAAACAAACTGCTACAAAAAAACGCTCAAAAGCTGAAACTCTTCGAAACCACTGATTTATTTAAATGCTCAATAAAAACATTTTTCGTCCGACAGAATCGTTGGACTTCATCAGAAAAAAGCAAAAAAAGTCTGTTGACATTCAAAATCCTAATATATAACTTACCGCCAAGTGACGTAATCAAACAATTTATTTTTAAACATATATACCCTTAATAACCTTTAAAACCATTATATATTAAAAATAACTCATACAAAACTTTGCCTTATTAAATTATTTTTATTGAGCGTTTAAATAAATCAGTAGTTTTGAAGAGTTTCGGCTTTTGAGAGTTTTTTTTGTAGCAACAAATAGGAATTGCTTAAGTTTGTGTCTTAGACACCACAACACACTTTTTGAACTTTAATGTGAACTTCTCTAAGGACAATATACAGTTCTTAGATGTTTCCTTGATTAATAATGGGAATAGGATTGATACTACAATCTATAAAAAGATGTGCAGGTGAATAGGTACCTACATCGGAAGAGTATGTACCCTGGGCGTGTATTTAGGAGAATTGTAAAAAGTCAACTTTTGAGAGTTAGTAAGAATAATACTGACATGGATAGATGCCTTTGTCAAATGAATGAGATGTCTGATTTTAAAATAAGGGGCTACAATGAGCATCTTTTGGAAAACATAAAACGAGAAGTTTTAGGTGAAAGAGACAGTAATGCTAAACCTTACTTATCAAATTCAATAGATGGGAACAGCATAGCCAATAGTAAGCAAAACTTAGAGCTTAGGTACATTATGAGCTATAGTAGAGCTTCACATGCTGTAATGGATATCTTTGCCAAGAACTGGGTTATACTACAAGCAATGCCAGAGATAGATAAGTATATCAGTAATAGACCCAAATTTGCTTTTAGGAATTGTAGGAATTTAAAACATCTCTTTTACAAGGATAGGAATTTAACTATTCCCCATGTAAATTTTATTTTTCAAATACATTTGGATGAATTCCAAAGTATTTATACATAGCATCTTAAATAACTATGTACACTATTTACATTATCCTGACACTATAACAGATCTTAATGTATACAGTTACTTTATAAGTATGTCCAATCCATTATCAGAGTGTCTGATCAATTACTATATAGTGTCAATCAATGATAAGACTTTTTCTCCCAAGGGTTGTTGATAAATGGCTTTGGATAAATTCTTAGTTCTTTAATTTTAATTTCTAATAATGATGTGGTCTTCAGTAGTCTGTAGAAGTTTTCCAAAGTTGATATTGTGTTTGTATTCCATCTTCTTGTTATACACTTCCTTGAAACTGCAAGTATAGTCCATACTAGATACATGTTTGACCTATTCAAATGAGGACCTTCGTTCACATTTAATAATACAAGAGCTTTAGTTAAATAAAATGATGCCTTAAATAAAGTTTGTAGAAAGTTATTAATACCATTCCAAAATGGTTTAATTTTAACACAATCAAAGAAAATGTGGTTCCAATCTGCATTGTGTACTTGCTCACATCTCCAACATATTCCTTTTATGTAAGAACTAATTTTACTGATTCTGTCTGGGGTTAAGAATGCTCTGTGCAAGCATTTCCAATTAAAAACTTTCCAGTATTGTGTAAAGGATGTATATTTTATTGATAAGATATTTGTTTTAATATCTTCAGTTAATTGTATTGAGTGTCCTTTTGTTATATATTTCCAATATGAGGTTTTGGGTGCTGTTATATAGTTTATCAATATTTTGTAATATTTTGAAATATTGTTTCCCATGTCAAAGTCATTATATATGATTTCATATATGTATTTCATAAATTTAGGTATTTCTTTAAATGAAGAATAGTTAATTATTCTACTTAAATCTTGTGAATATGACTGAATACTCTTTTGTATGTTGTTTTTATTACTTGCATATCTAAAACTTTTAGTTCTTTGATACATTGGAGCCAACAAACAAATCCTTTCTGTTCTCAGGAATTAATCATTTCTCTCTATATATTTTATATGGAAAGTTCTTTGTGACTATAAATGGTGTTAAAAGATCAAACCAGATTTTTAAATCTATATTTGCATTAATAATTTTCCTAAATGAGTCGATGTAATATTGTTATATTGCATACAAATACATAATATGTATACTAATACATAATATGTGCCATGGCAAATTGTTTTTATCTGTTATTTGAATTTTTTTTTTGTAAATCAAATTAATTTATGGTATTATAGTTAGTAATTCTTTCCAATTTTCAGAGTAATTTGGACTTATCCAATCTGAGATTGTTTTAGATATTGATGCTTTTATATGTTTCCATATCAGGAAAGTTTAATCCTCCCTGTTTCCATGGTGTGATATGATGTATTAAAGCTATTCTGTTTCTTTTGGGAAACCATAAAAAATTTATTATGTATGAATTTATTTCTTTAAGCATAGTCCTTTCTGGTAACAGTTGTATTGCCAAGGCTGTATATAGGATCTTGGGCAGTAAAAACATTTTTATTAACTGTAGTCTATCTTCAAATGTTAATATTATTTTGTTCCATTTTTCCACAGAGATTTTAATTGTATTGATGATATTATTGTATTTTTGAGACTAATTCATTATTATCCTTGCCTAACTCAATTCCTAGATATTTTAAGGTAGATTCTTGTTTCCCTATGATGTGATCTCCCTTAGTATGCAGTTATTTTTTTAAGAATAAAAATTTTGATTTTGATTTACTGAAATGGAGTTCTGAAGTCATGTGAAAGTTGTCAATTAATATATCTAATTCTTCTAATGTCTCTTTTGTATTAGATAATGTTAGTAATATATCATCAGCAAATAGCATTACTTTAGAATTGCATTGTTCATAAACATCTATTTCTTTGATTTTTATATTGTTACAAATTGAATCTGCCAATATTTCAATAGCCAGAGCAAATAGAATCAGTGACATGGGACATCCTTGTTTAGTGTCTTTTGTTATATGTATAGATTCAGAGGTAAAAGGACCTAACTTGACATATGCTAAATTATATATATATATATATATATATATATATATATATATATATATATTCTTTAGGAGATGAACAAAGGATGCGTGAAATTCAAATAGCATTAGGATTTTGAATAAATTGTCCCAATTTAGGGAATCAAAGGCTTTCTCTCTATTTATCTAAGCCAATTATAAGTGTTTCTTTATTTTCTTTATTAACATAATCTATAAGAGAAATTATCCTTTTAATATTGTCATGTGTGTGTCTATGATATATAAATCCAGTTTGATCATTATTTATTGTTTTGGATAGTGGTATTTTCATTCTGTTAGTTAATATTTTCATAAATATCTTGTCATTATTTAATAATGATATAGGTCTATATGAGGTACAGAGGTTTGGGGATTTGTTTTCCTTTAGGATTGGTGTGATTAAGGAATATCTCCAAGAGGGTGGTAGTAAAGATTGTGACTGAATTTTTAATAGAGTTTTATGGAAGAAGGATAGTATCATTGAAAGAAAAAGTTTATATATTTCCATAATTATGCCATCTATACTTAGAGCTTTATTATTTTTTACCCTCTTTTATTGTAGCTGTAATTTCTTTATAGAATATGGTGCTTGCAGATGTAGTTTTAATTTTTCAGTTTTTTATATTAGAACAGTTTTCATCTAGATTTAATTGATCAATATGTATATTTTCTTTTTGGAAATGTTTTTTATAGTGATTTCTATAGGCATCAAGAATGTCACCTATATCTGAGGCATTTTTCCCTTTCTTTTCATGGAAGATACTTTTAATGTCATTAGTTTTTGATTGTATTTTGATTCTTGTGGATAAATTATGTCGATATTTGGGAGAAGTGGCCAAGGTATTAATTTTATTTTTTTCTAAAGCTAAACTAGTTTTATGTTAGAATTTTGTTGTATTTATTGTTTAGTACTTCTACTTTCTTTTTCATCTCCAAATGATTTTGATTTTTTTTCAGCTTTTACTGACAAAAGTTTGGATTGTAGATGTAATAATTTGGAATCCCATTCTCTGATTTTTTTTTTATACCAAGTTAGGGTTTTACCATATATGTAAGCTTTTAATGACTGGCATATCATTATTTTATTTATCTCAGTGGAGTAATTAGTATCTAAGAAGAACTGTAATTCAGATAATAACCGGGGTTTGAACTCTTTAATTTTAGTTATATATGCTGAAATTCTGGCATTAAAGATTAATGGTTTGTACCCATTTTGAAGTTTTAGTATCAATAAATTGTGGTCTGAAAAGGGGCAGGGAGTGATTGAGAAAATTAATGATTTTAGAGTGTAAGTCATAGGCAGCAAATATTTTATTTATTCTTGTTTGGGTACCAAATCTGTGATCTTGATGGGAAAACAACAAAGATTTATCTTCTTTAAATTTAAAAGTATCTACAAGATGAAATGGTTCTACCCACTTGTTTAAAGTTTTTGATACAGCAGATGTATGCAGCTGTCTTTTATTTGTAGTTTCAAATATATCAGATATACAGTTAAAATCTCCTCCTAATATTAAGTTGCCTTTGTAATTATTGGAAATGAAATCCAAGTGTTTTTTAACAGTTCCTGTTCCAATGCATGTGAACCCGTATAGATTGGCTAGGGTCCATATTCTGTTATTATATTTTACTATTACTAATGCCATAAGGCCTTCTTTATCTTCATACTTATAAATGATTTCTGGGTTTTTTGTCTTTGTCTTGTAAGTGGATTGTACCAATATCATATATTCCTTAGGATTCCATTTGTAATTGTCATTTGTTTTGAAATTAGTTTCTTGAAGGAAGACAATTTCTGCTTTGTTCGGTTTTAAATATTTCAGTAGATTTGATCTCTTGCTAGGATTGTTTAAGCCATTGGTATTTAAAGATAATAAAGTTAAATCTATCTTAGGTTATTTAGGCTATGTATTTTTTGTTTTATTGTGACTATTAAACATTTTCCTCTGATAACTATAAAGTATATGTTTGAGCTTTTAAAGTAAATTATCAGTTTTATACTTTGAGTGTTTACCAATAAAGTAATGTTTTAGTCAGGCATACTAAAAATGTTTTGGTGAAATAAATTTAAATTAATAAATGTTAGCAAAACTAAGATCTGCACTAGCCATGGAATGAAAATCATTCCTAATCTGATGGATAAACCTAAGTCCATCAGATTATCACTCATACCTTGACAATCCAGAACATCTGAGCTCCATAAATTGAATTATCATATGGAGAATATTTGTAATAGGAATAAGCAATATTTATATTATTTTGAACAGATATAGTACTATTGTTGATTAGACAGAATTCTAATGCAATATAAATGTTTACTTATTGTATATGCAATTAATATTTACATGAAAGATAGATGACAAGCAATTCAATCGCAGGATAGAACAGGTCAGTTAAGGTTAATCATCTGTGAACTGAGGGGGTGGAGCTAGGAACTAAACCTTCTATTTAAGGGGTAAAATAAAACATTTTCGAGCTTTACTAAAAAGGCTCACTCAGACTCTGCTACACTTTCCAGTGAGGGAAAGATTAGTTTGCTTTTTATTTGTTGTATTTTGCATTATTTTATTGCCTTGTTCTATTCTGAGTACTGTGATTTGTTTTCTTTACCTTGTGTTTTACTTGTATTCTGCTTTTAACTGCATATTAAAACTTGCAAAGAGACAACAGCTCTGTCTCTTGTGAGTCAGGCAGAATTTTTTTCCCCACCACTCCCACCTGGTTACTGCTGTGTTCTTAAACACCACTATCTTTCTAGTTGCCTGCTTCTTATGTTAATTTGACAATATATCTCATTTCCTCCCTGCTTTTACTGGCTTGTGTGAGTAAGCGCAAAATGATCATTTTGTGAAATCACTCCCCTTCAACTATTTAAATTTATTGGCCATCCTACTGTATTCCATAGTACCAGAATACAAAAGTGACCACCCCATTTCAATCTATCTTGCTGTTTTAAAAATAGTGACTCTCCACTAAAACTTAACTTTTTAAACAGGTAAAACTTAAGTTACCTACTTTCACATCTAACTCCTCTAGTGCACACTGCAGTGTTTAGGATAAACCAGTTTTTGTCATTTTACCTTTAAGTATCCATGTGACTAGCACTTGGTCTAAAACCTGCTGGAAAGCACTAGGAAGCCTTAAACTGATACAAGCGCTCAACTCTCCTTGTTAATAAGGAGAAATTAATTGTAGGCACTAAACAGCCTATAATTGCAAACTACCTTGCTAAGGTAAGGGAAAACAGCTCTTGTACTTTACAAAAAAAAGCACCAAACCAGGTGTGTCCAAGGGTCAGCCTCCAGTGATTTCTCCTGTCCACCTTGTGAATCTGGGCATACTGGGGCAATGCAGCAATTGCTTCATGTACACAGACGTCCCTCTCCTCCTACCACTCAATACTTCAACCTGTGAGAGATGCACTTGTATAGCCAAACTGGAAGCAAAGCTCTCTCCACCCAAGATTGTGCTAGACAGTCAAAAGGAGAAGGCTAACACCCGCACTACACCTCAAGCAACACATAGCCCTTCTAAACCCATACCACCAACACCCTCACATAGCAACACTAAACCCTCATATGTGGAGGCCCTTAACAATAACCTGCCCAAGCAACAAGGACCTCCAAAGCTGAAACACAAACAAACCCCAATCACAACCAAAGTGCCACATAGCTCAAAACACCAGTGTGCCACCCAACAACAGCCCCTACGGCAAGACAATTTACCCAACACTTTAGTCATAGGTGACTTTATAGTCAGGCACACTGATGTCCCACTCACTAGGCTGAACAAGGAGAAAATTACAGTCAGCTGCCTGTTGGGTGCCAGGATCTGCCACATAATGCATACATTCAAGTCACTCCACAACAAGTACAAATATGACTCTGTCATTGTCCATGTTGGAGTGAATGACTTGAGACATAACTCCCTGGACTACATGAAAAGAGACATGGAAGAGATGCTGGATCGTGTGGCCCAGGCAGGTATGACTCTAGCCCTGAGTAGCATCCTGCTTTCACCCAGAATGATACCACAGTATTAGGACAAAATTATTGACTTCAACAATTGGCTAAGTTTCTGGTGTCATTCAAAGGGGATCCAGTATCTGTCTGCCTGGGATGACATGATCGACAGACCATAATGCTTTGCCAGAGATGGTCTGCACCTGTCACCCCTGGGATTCAGGTTACTGGCTAAGGCTCTTGCCACCCCTATAGTGCCTTTTTTAGGCAAAGTTCAAAGGACAAAACCACTACCCTAACAGGTACAAGCATGCAAAATCGGAAGATAATGCTACTCAATGCTAGAAGTCTAAACCTCAAAATGTACTCTCTCGAGGCACTCCTAAAAATGGAGAACATTGATATCTGTGCAGTAACTGAGACCTGGTTCAAAGCCCCAGAGAGCACCCCTGCAATACCAGGCTACAACTCTTACCACACTTTTCAGCCACCAAACCAGGACCGAATCATTAAAGGTGGAGGAGTGTCCATATTCACCAAGGATATTCACACCACTAGGCTAGTTGCCCAACACAATGCATCTAAAATTCTCCAGGTGCAACTAATACTAGGTAAGACTGCAATCCAAATTGTAGCTTGCTACAGATCTCCCACCATGCCCCAAGATTCTCACTACACCTTTCTAAACATACTGGAAAATATTAAGATACAACCAAACACCCCAATACTGGGTGATTTCAACTACCCTGCCATTAACTGGGAAAACTACTCATGTACCAACACCTTTGCCCAATGGTTCTTGGAATTCTTAAATTCCAATGCCCTGGATCAACTAATCCATAATCCCACCAGGGGCTCCAATATCCTAGACCTGGTCATTACCAACATGGAAAATCGATGCTCCACACCTATGGTCACCCCCTCATTGGTCAGGTCTGACCAGAAGCTAATCACCCTTGACATCCACATCCCACCCCCACCACCCAGTAAGGACACTTCCATAAAAAACTTCTCCAAAGCCAACTTCATGCTACTCAAGTCAGAAGTGACAATCTTCAGGACACCCATGCAGATGGGAACTGAAAGTTCGACTGCTGAATCCTACACTAAGGCACTGTACGAGCACATCCACTCGTGCATGAATCGTGCTATCCCAAACATTACCAAGACGCTCTCCTCCAAAATAAGGAAGCCAATCTGGTGGTCCCCTGCTATAAACAAAATTTACAACAAAAGGAAGAAACTGTTGCAGAAAAGAGGAAAATCCCAGGATGCAAAAAACTCCCTTACCAGTCTCAGTAAGATGCTGAGATCCCGCATAAAATCCTCCAAAGCTAGTTACGAAAATAAAATTGCAACAACCACGGATGTAGTATGGACCTTCCAACACCACTCCAAACTTTGTAAAAAGACACAAATTTATTGTAAAGCACTTTTCGTCTCTGTTCTTACAGAGACTTCCTCAGACAAACTTAAAAAGAAACTTCAGGATATTTAAATCAAACCTTAAAAATTCACATGACTCCCAAACACCTATCATTCACCAGAATGCATTCAAATAGTTAATTAGGCTCATTAATGAGTTAGTTCTCAATTAATGGAGAAGTTTTCTTGTTCAGGCAGTAAACACTGCCCACATGCTACTATGTAATCGCACCACTGTTCCTCAAGGCAACTTACATAATTCAACACAATATTACAAAATGAGGTATGCAAAACCATGTAAACTTAATATTTATATAACCTTACTAATTGTCTAAAATAAAATTAAATTCTAAAAATACACAACCAAAGAACAAAATAGCTTTTTAAAACAGTTCTTAAAAAATGAAAAACAAGGAGAAAATAAGAACACCCATCCAAAAGTACATTCAGACTTAAATAACCATTACTTAATGTGCTCTGGTAGTGCAGCTACAGTAGTATTACAAAATCTAACAAATAAAATATATGCTACAATAAACTACTTTGATCCCAAGTCCTAGAACATAAAAGAGTTACACTAGCAGGGTTATAAGGACAAATATACAATAAAAATTGATATAATAAACAAGTAAATGAAGACCAAGAAACAGTTTTCACCACATACTACAAATAGTAGTAAAGAGTACGGCACATATAATAATAATAGTGCCATCATAAAACTTTTCTACAGACACAATAAATAATAAATATAGAAAAATAAATAAGTAAATAAGGGGAGCCTCACTACAAACTATGTTGATCTATCTAAGTAAGCTCTTCAATTTTAAAATGCACTTTATTGAATAGTTTTCATTTAAACTGGGTTGGTGGCAAGCTTGTGTACGTAGTTGCCACAATAATTCTAGTCTCTCCAATAAAAGTGCATCAGGCCCTCCCCTTATATCGGGAGGAATGTCATCAATAATCCTAAATTTAAAAATATGATTTGTATGTACTCGAATGTGTCTAGCCAATGCGTTCACTTGGTTGTTTCTTCTGATGTTATACAAGTGTTCATATATTCTCTCCCACAATTTTCTATCAGTTTTGCCTATATAGAACGCAGAGCAAACCTGACATTGTGCCAGATAAACTACTCCCTTCGAGTTACAATTATATTTGTTCCTCATAGAATAATTTCTTCCTCTTATAGAAACATTTTTGCCTACCTCTATATGTGTGCAATAATTGCACATACCACATTTGTACATACCCTGGCTTCCTACACTAAACTTTTGTTTAGATGACTCAAGAATAGTTTTGAGGTTCCTTCCCCTTTTGAATACTACTTTAGGTGTACCCTTTAATCTTCTTGATGTAGTGGTGTCTGAACTAATAAACTCCCAGTTTTTATTTATAATCTCTAGAATTTTATGGATGTCAATACTATATGTTGTAATAAATCTAATTGTGTCCCCCTGTTTATTAGACTTGGATTCAGTTCCATTAAGCAGAGTTTCTGGAGTTTGTCTACTGTCTTCAATCAATATGGGTTTGTAAATGCCTCTCAGTCTTTTTCCATGCACTTCCTGCACTAATTCCCTGACCATCGTTCTAGGGTATCCTCTTTTTGTGAACATGCTTTCCAATGTTTCACATTCTGATATAAATTCACTATTGTGAGATACCATCCTTGCAGCTCATACCAGCTGTCCCTTCACTACTGCCCATTTTTGTGATGGGGGATGGCAGCTAGTATAATACAGGAATGAGTTGGAATATGTATCCTTTCTAAAAATTGAAGCTGCAAAACAGTGATTATCATAATCTTTTCTAAGGTCAACATCTAAATATGAAATCCTTTTAGAACTGAAACTATAAGTAAATTTCAAAAAGTTAGTTGTACTATTCGGCGACTCAGTCAGGTTTGATGCTTCTGCTTCTCCCCCCTTGAACAACATGAAAATGTTGTCCAAAAAATGAGTGTAAAAACAAACAGTATCCCTGAATTGTGTTTTTTTATACACATATTCCTTCTCCCAATAGGCCAGAACTAAGTTTGAGAAACTAGCTCCAACTGGGGACCCCATGGCTACCCCACTTTTTGCAAGAATAACTTCTTGTCAAATGTTATATAATTATTTGATAATATAATATCTAGGAGTTCACCGATGAGGAGTATTTCAGAATCTGGGGCCCCAAGCTCCTTCAATAATAGGCTGACCCATTCATTACCCTCTAAATGAGGAATAGAAGTGTACAAATCTTGTACATCTATAGTTAAAAAATTCAGTTCCTCTTGGAATTCTAACTTTTGAATATTTGCCAAAAAACTCCAGGAGTCCTTGCAAACCCCCATTTTTTTTAGTATACTGTCCACATGTTTAGCGCAAGCATATGTTATACTACCTCTCACATCAACGAGTGGTCTCATAGGGGATTTTCAGCACATTTGTGATTATTTTAATTATAAGTTAAAAACAACAAATTCACTTATTGTGATTAATGATTACAAGTTCCCTTTCCATATTCATAAATTGCCATTTTATGGCATGTACAGATAGTTTTTAGATTTAAATGGCAACATTCTATTTTGTATAATCAGCAAAGGTTAAACTGAGTGATTATTGTCAATTTAATACTATTTGTTCAGAATGTAATTGTTACATTCTGTGACATTCGTAGTTCAGGCTTCTGTTGTTTCCCTTGAACAACTTTGTCAGTTTGATATCATGTATAAAACATTAGTTACCTTGGTAACAGCTTAAGTATTATGTATGGTCAAGATGGGTTACAAAACCACAATTGATGGCAACACCCAGATCTGCTCTAAGTTACAACACAACTGCATGAAAATTACAGAACCAACTGATATTGCCAACATCCTGGCAGATAGGTTCAGTGCTAACTTTACCCCCCCTCTCACCCCCTAAAGGGCACATATCTATACAGGAAGAATGCAGAGTCCCTGTAATCACATCTATGCAGGTAAAAGCTGCACTCTCTAAATCCAAAAACACAGCATCCATTGGACTGGACACCATCCCAGGCTGCGTTTTACACGAACTTCAGAATGAACTGGCTCCCCACCTAAGCACCATTTTCATAGTCTCACGTCAGGCTTTGTGCCCACTGAATGGTGCACAGCAACAGTTATTCCACTCCACAAAGAGGGATCCACCACTGATCCTGGGAACTATCGCCTTATTAGCCTGACGAGCCTGGTCTACAAAGCCATGGAATGTATCATCATGGAACTCATAAACCAAGACATTGGTAACCTCCAAACTCTGGACCCCACCCAGTTCGGGTTTGTGAAAGGCAGATCATGCCTTCTGAACCTGATCGACTTCTTTGAGGCAGTCACCAAAGCCGTAGACAAGGGTAAGGTGGTTCACACAGCCTATCTTGACCTTGCCAAGGCTTTCGACACCATCCCCCATTCTGGAATTATAGTTAAACTCACTAAACTAGGTATAAATCCCTACATCATAAGATGGGTTGCCAACTGGCTCACTAACAGAACCCACACTGTAAAAGTTGCAGACTCCAAATCGGACTTCAAACCAGTGACAAGTGGAGTACCACAGGGTTCAGCCTTGGGACCTCTCCTGTTTGGTATCTACTTCTCTGAAGTACAGGCTAACACAGAAGGCCTCTGGCTAATGAAGTTCGCAGATGACTGCAAACTAGGAGCCATGGCTGAGTCCCCAAATGATGTGGACATCCTACAGAAGGGCCTCACTGAGACAGATGCCTGGTGTCAGATGCATGGCCTCAAGCTCAATGCCAAAAAGTGCATTGTCATCCCCTTTGGTAAAAACTCTGTACCCATGAACTACTACATAAACTGCAGTCTACTTAACACCAAATGTGTGATAAGAGACCTTGGGACCCAGGTGGACAGTAGTCTCTCCTTTGGTAATCACTTCGCCACAGTAGACAGGAAATCCTTCTATGTGGCACACTTCATCGCAAAAGGGTTCTCATCCAGGAAAAGAAGAGATCATTGCTCCCCTCTACTCGGCACTCATTAGATCCATTATAGAGTACAACACCTGTGATGGATCCACACAGTCTACCTGTTTTTTGTTATGCCTCGAGCCACATAGCACTGTGTATGTTTGATTATCTACCTCACTATATGCTACTAATATTGTAACAATACAATATGCTTAAGAGCAGGCCTTGCTCACTGATTACTGGTATAACTGAACTTTTGTTGACCTGTAAGTTGTTTATCAGCTTAAAAGATGTTTACCAGAATATGGGGATTTCAAGGAGAAACTATATCACATGTTTGTGAGCTAACTGTTCTTTGGAAAAGGGAAGTAAGGCATAAGACCAGATATTACGAGACTTGTTTACAATTTAGGAAATTATCTGTAATTTCCTAAAATATTCCATCAACTCATGATGTTGAACCTATTGACCCTGTTGTTTGTTCAAGACTATAAAAAGCTCAAAGGCTAAAATGGAAATCATCATCATCCGGATTTGATCACAGCACTAGCCTGAACTGAGCATAAGAGCCATTTTGCCAGTGTCGGCCTTGCCTTGACTGAACAGATAGCTGTACTGAATAGGATTGAAGTCTCCCTATCAGTGGCAAAGATGATTTTTGTTTATGCATATGCTTGTAAGTACATGATTTTTTTAGTTTTTTCTGTTTACTTAGTAAGTTTTTGTTTAATAAATTGTTATGTTTGAGCCTTGGTGTCTTGTGTCATTTCTAATTCTGTATTAACCTCAGATTTTAAAGTAACGGACTAGTTCAACACCTCTTTTGGAATGTACCTCACAAGACATCTGCAGCAGCTGGAAAGGCCACAGAAGTACCTCACAAAGAGGATTACTGGCCTCAAACTGATGCCCTACACTGACCATCTCAAAAAACTCCAGTTTTACTCTGTAGCATATCGCCTACTCCAAGGACCTCAGACTTTAAAGTAACAGACTAGTTCATTTGGTGCAGTGAGCAGGGTCTGAGGTTTACAGTGGAAATGTCACAACAACAACCAATGTTTTTTCCTTTAAAACATATAGGCATAGGCAAGAAGGATGTTGTGTCAGATAACCTAAATAAGGTGGGCATTGGTACTATGATGTGTGAATGGCTACTGACTGGTTACTACTAGTGCTGGTCTCACCACAGCTTCAATCTGCTGGGATTCTCGCACCAGAAACAAAACATTATCACCAATCCCTAGATGAGAAGCAGGTCAAAGCCTGTTTGGTGATCCACAGTCTTGTCCCAGATGATGCAGAGTTCTGCAGGCATGTTGTAGCCTTTTCCTGGTACATGCTTTGAATAGCAATGAGTTCAAGAAGAAACATCAAGCACAGACACTCACTGCTCAACCAGAAAAAGGAATCAATGCACTCTGCTCCTTCTATCACCAGGAGCAAAATATAAGCACAAATTGCAAGCTGGCACCTAATTATTAGGCTCTCCAGTGATCAACAGTCTCCAGGAAATAATGTCTCTGTGATCCTTCTCTCACCAGAAGCAAAACAGAAGCACTAATCCCAAGATAACTACTAAGAGGCAGAATGTGTGTTTTCCAATAATTGGTGGTCTTGGAGTACATGTTGCAGACATTAAAGGTAAGATGGAAAAATTGGTTAATATCCTAAGAGCTGCAATGTACACTAAGTAGCTAGAACTGAAAGAGAGGTAACTAAGCTTTAACTATCTAAGTGTGGAGCCACTAATTTTAAAACAGCAAGATAGATTGGAAGGGAGTGGGCACTCGTATTCTGGTTCTATGGAATACAGTGGGATGACCAATAAATTTAAATAGTTGAAAGTAGGTGATTTCACAAAATAATAATTTTGTTCTTAGTCACAACAGCCAATGAAAGGGGAGAGGGAAGGAAATATGTGCTCAAATTAGCATAAAGGGGCAGGCAACTAGAAAGACAGCTGAGTTTAAAGACACAAAAACACCAGGGAGGGAGGTTGGGAAAAACTTAATTTCCGTGTTAATTACAAGAGACACAGCTGTGGTCTCTTTCCTAGTTTAACTAAGCAATTAAAAGTAGAATACAAGTAAAACACAGTATAAAGAAAACAAATCATAATATACAAAATAGAAGAAGGCAATAAAGTTATACAAAATATAAGAAAGCAAAAGCAAACTGACCTTCCCCTCACAGCAAGTTGTGGCAAAGTCAGGGTGAGCATTTCCAGTAAAGCCTTGAAATGTTTTATTTTATCCCTTAAACAGAATGTTTAGTTCCTAGCTCCACCTTCAGATCACAGTTAATTAATCATAATAGACCTGTTCTAATTTCTGTGTGATTCACAAGAGACACAGCTGTGGTCTCTTTCCTAGTTTAAATATGCAATTAAAAACTGAATACAAGTAAAACAAGTGTAAAAAAAATCACACTATACAAAATAGAAAAAGGCAATAAAATAATACACAATACAAGAAATCAAAAGCAAACTAACCTTTCCCTAACAGCAAATTGTGGCAGAGTCTGGGTGAACTTTTCCAGTAAAGCTATATTTACCTATGTCCTTGTTGCCATGGCTGAATGGAGGCTGAGGACCAGTTCACTTATCCTGTTAAGAAAGAAAAAAAGAAGGAAAGAAAGAAAATGAAAGAAAATGGTATTTTTGGTCCTTCCAGTAAAGCTATTGATGTGAATAAACTTTGTGTCCCTGCCTATTTGTTATCACAATTTCTGACTAAACTACATAAGAAGTATTTTTGGGATCCCAGCATGGAGAAACTTATTTAAAATTATTTCAGACTGTTAACATATTTGTGGAGCTATATTTGACCTCAGTGAAATCTAAAACATATATGTTTCTGTGGGATGAGTACATGGGTAAACATATGACTTTTCTCTACAAATGTAAAAAAGAACATTAAAAAATGCATGAAATTTGTAACTGAAATGTAAAATGTAATTTCCTGCTTTTCTGAGTCAAGAAACTGAGGGCTATAAATATTCAACTAAAAGACTCTTCAAAGATATACCTGATCAGTGTGAGTAAAAAAATGTTTTTTCTCTATATGTGAAAACAGCTGGAATAATTGCCCATTGTTTCCATGGGACAGAATTAGTAAGATAAAATATATACGTTAGTTGCCGAAAATAGTGACAAGTCAGTCTTATTGGAAGACACTGAGGTAACCACATCTGTCTGTTTTATATTTTACTAGCTTAGTATAGCAATGGCTTCAGTACTTTTTAAGCTAGAGTTAGCTAGATTTATTTAGCTATTATATATATTTTTTCTGCCTTAAATATTCTGCCTGAACAACTGATTGGTATTTTTATATTTTTCATGTGACTATCCTGAGCTCTATATTTTCAGTTTGTATCAGCACTATATTGACTTCTTTTATTATCTAAGCATTTCTTTATTAATTTTCAAGATCTTTTGGCTGCTATTTATTTAGATATATATTTTAGGTTCATATGTGTGTACTAGGCTAATGGCCCTGGAGCCTTTACAAGCCTAGCCCATAGAAGTGCCCTGACATTGTGCCGCCCAAAGTTAGTTCCCAGTGCCTCTATCAAGTAGAGCCACTAGAGTGATCCCCAGGGTGAACTTTCTATTTCCCATCCACTCACCAAGATTTCTCTTGAAGAGGGCCAGTGAGGTGCTCTGCTTGACATGTATGGGAAGTCTATTCCAGAGCTTGGGCAGTCTCTGGGTTGTGAAACTGTTCCTCCAGCATGTTCTGTTGATTGTGGTAATGAGGTTGAGGTCTGTGGAGTGTGCGGTGTGGAGGGATTGGGATTTCTTTAGATGTAGCATTTCTAACAGAGCTGGGTCAGACATTGCTTTGTAAGTCAAGCAGAGATCGCCTCTTAGTAGATGATATGAAACAGAGAATAGCTGGAGTTTTTTGAGTCTGTCTGTGTAGTACATGTGTTTAAGGCTTAGGATCCTCTTCATGAGGTATTTTTGTGGCCTTTCCAGCTGTTGCAGGTGTTTAGTGAGGTACATGCCAAATGGGATGGTATACTCAATGATTGACCTAATGTGGGAAGAGTAGAGAGACATGATGATCTCTTTCTTCCTGGATGCAAAAGCCTTGGTAATGAGATGTGCCACATAGAAGGACTTTCTGACCACAGTGGCAATGTGGTGGTCAAAGGAGAGGTTGCTGTCAACCTGTGTTCACAGATCTCTTATAACACCTTCAGTGTTCAGTGGGCACCCAATGATGTGGTAATTAGTGGAAACTGAGTTTTTCCCAAAGGGGATGATGACACATGTTTATGGCATTAAGCTTAAGGCCATGGTTTTGACACCAGTCATTGGTCTCAGTGATGCTGTTCTGTAGGATGTCTGCATCACTTGGGGAGTTAATAATGGCTCCCAGCTTGCAGTCATCTGCGAACCTGGTCAGCCAGAGTCCCTCTGTGTTGGCCTGGACTTCTGAGAAGTAGATGCCAAAGAGGAGAGTACCCAGGACCGATCCCTGTGGGACTCCATTCGTGACTGCTCAGCAGTCTGCCTTGGAGTCCACTACTTTCACACTATGGGTTCTATCTGTGAGCCAATTTGCAACCCACCTAATGATATAGGAGTTTATGCCTAGAATAATCAGGCCTGCCAAGTCTCGAATCCGGGATGCTGTGCGCTATAATCACAGCAACGTACCACTACACCATCTGAGCTGTTTTTATTGTTTGATGAAGGGTATTACTTTGCACTGTAGGTTGTTAAGCTGTGGTATCCATCACTAATTGGATTTTTTTGTGTTTATTATTATTTTATAACTTATATCTGGTTATAACTCAGGAGTGGTGCAGATTTCTAGTGTGTTTGATGCCTAACCATATCTAGGGTTATGGCAATAGTACAAAATGTGGAGAATTGGAGAATACTATCAGCCTTCCCTGCAGACTGTGTGTGTGTGTGTTTGTGTGTGTGTGTGTGTGTGTGTGTGTGTGTGTGTGTGTGTGTGTGTGTGTGTGTGTGTGTGTGTGTGTGTGTGTGTGTGTGTGTGTGTGTGTGTGTGTGTGTATGTAAATAATTTGTTTGAAAGGTAATTACCATGGGTAAGGGTTACTGAAAGACAAATGTGATATGTAGTAATAATGGTACAAAAGAAACATGGGGAGCTAGGCCAAAGATTAAGCTCTGGAAGTAGTCACTGTGTTCTCCTAGTCTAGGTATTAATGTTGGAAGCCTATATGTAGGGCAGCAGCATATATTCCCTTTATGATCTTGGGGTCATGTAGCATATGGTAAATGTGCTATTGAATCAGATTTGTGTGTGCTTTCTTATTTTACTTTAACCTGTTGGATACCAGAAGTGTGACTTGAGAAACCATCACCCTGGTGGACAGCAGACATAATTATGGCAATGGACTGGATATAAAGACTATACCCCGTCTCTCACATAGCCAGGCAGTTCACCTCTGGGCAGTGGTGAGATTCAAACACCATCATTTTCATATTGATCATCACATATTGGGAACAGTGGACCACCTGTCACATATACATTATGTAGTGTTGGAAGAAACATTAATCAAATAACACTAGAAGTTACTTTACTACTAAGCATTCATTCTGTAATTTTCAGAGCCATGCATGGGAGGAAGAAATGAATAATTTCAACTGAGTGATAACACTGATGTTTATAACCCTTGAGGAAAAGCCCAGGAAGCATAACAAGTATTTAGTTTCTTCACCTTTTGATGAAAAAAAACACTCTTGTTTTTCATATTTCAAAAAAATGAACAGCAAAATCACTTTCTTTACAGTACTGCACATAAAGTTCAAAACATGTTTTCACATTTTGCATCTTGATCTTGTGGCACAATTATATTTTGGGGACTTCCTGTTATTGAGCAGAGTAGCTAAGATACGTGTTCCCAGGCACCTCAAGAAGTGACTGGCAAACTTATTTCTCCTGATTCAACATCAAAATTCAATGACAAGAGGGAGAAGTAAAAAGTAAGGAAATGATCAGCATAATATGGATCAGACTATTACTGCCATGGCACAGCGAGCCTGGCCGATAGGAAAATCATGCAGGAATCCCAGGAAGAGCATCAGAAAAGGCAAATGGCATAAATCAACGACAACTTGGAGAAAGTGCATTAATAAGTAGTGAAAATGAATCACATGCTGAATACATACGAAAAACTAACCAAATGTTTGAAGAAGTCAAGGGCAAGCTGCCAGCTTACTCAGGTTACTTAGAATAGCTAAAACAGAAGGGCAATGAACATGACCTGAGATTCGCTGAAATGGA